>NW_027397074.1:8004509-8274164 GCF_003265705.2 Callorhinus ursinus | reverse complement strand
GGGGTGGCTGGGTGATAGACATTGGGGAGGGTATGTGCTACGGTGAGCGCTGTGAATTGTGTAAGACTGTTGAATCACAGACCTGTACTTCTGAAACAAATAACGCAACATATTTTAAGAAAAAAGAAAAAGAAGAAGATAGCAGGAGAGGAAGAATGATATGAGGAATTCTTAATCTCAGGAAACAAACTGAGGGTTGCTGGAGTGGTGGGGGGTGGGAGGGATGGGGTGGCTGGGTGATAGACATTGGGGAGGGTATGTGCTATGGTGAGTGCTGTGAATTGTGCAAGACTGTTGAATCACAGATCTGTACCTCTGAAACAAATAATAAAACATATGTTAATAAAAAAGAAAAAGAAGAAGATAGCAGGAGGGGAAGAAGAAAGGAGAGTAAGTTGGAGGGGGAGACGAACCATGAGAGATGATGGACTCTGAAAAACAAACTGAGAGTTCTAGAGGGGAAGAGGGTGGGGGGATGGGTTAGCCTGGTGATGGGTATTAAAGAGGGCACATTCTGCGTGGAGCACTGGGTGTTATGCACAAACAACGAATCATGGAACATTACATCAAAAACTAATGATGTAATGTATGGTGATTAACATAACAATAAAAAATTTAAAAAAGTCAAGGATCTCCTCTCATTGTCAGTTCTTATAAATAATAATCAGTTTAGTATTCTCTATTTTTTAACATTATTTTCCATATATTGATGTAGATCATAGGAAACATCTCTTTAATCAAAGTTCATATATTCACATGTTCCTTGACCTTGCAATAGCAAGTAGGAAACAATGAGTCACTAATGAATAAAAACTTTATGTAGCTGTAAGAGAGATACATAGGAGCCTTTGACAGGCAAAAAACAAAACAAAACAAAAGAAAACAAATTTACTGTAACCAAATATCAGGTTTTGCAGGATTTAAGTCATATTTGTTTAAATAGTTCTTTTTCAATAAAAATATGACCGAGAGAAGGACAGACAGAAAAAAGCCCTTTGAACTTTACATTTTCAACTTTAACAGTGATTACTGCCAGTGGACACTAGGAAGCTAAGGGGTCATCCCTCTGTGACTAGACATGTATTTGTTTTCATTTTTCAAAAGAATATACATTTTGTGATTAAATATAAATATATTTATTAATAAAGTTGAAGTCTGTCCTTGTAAAAAAATAAAAAATAAATAGTTTTCTTTCTAGCTTCCGGCCAGATGTTGCCAGTGTCTGTGAAAAGCCTGGGACCACTACCTCAGAGTGAAATACCGAGCCTTAAAGGAAGGTAGAGTCATTCTTCAGTCAGGAACAAATGGATGGTAGACAAAGAGGTTGGCAAAATCTTCATTTTCTTTTCCTTTTATTGACCTCCTCAAAATGAAAAGCCCTCCTGGAAACAGGTGGTCTTGAATTTCTGTAGATAATTAAGCAAAATGAGGCTTGTTGACAGCTTGGCATGAAATGTGAATCTTTAATTACATTTTAATGACAACTCATATTACTTTACTTAACTATGTTAGGTGGTATAACATGAGATTAAGAACTGCTAATACAGATTTTGAATTGTTTTTCCCAACATTTATAAAACTGTCAGTAATTAAAACGTTTAATGATTCAATGGCTAGTAGAGATTCCTTTTGTATATGTAACATGTCTGTTTATCATTTTTGTTATATAGTACTTACATAATTATTAAAAATATTGTTACCTTATTTCAGGGATAGCTAAATTGGAAGAGTGTGTTCTGGCTACAATCGTACCTAAAATCAGTTCTATTAGACTCCTCATTAACATTAGGCAGTCATATTATTTTTGAACAAAACACAAATTATAAAGACCTTTAAAAGTCTCTCTAAAGGGGCGTCTGGATGGCACAGTCATTAAGCGTCTGCCTTCGGCTCAGGTCATGATCCCAGGGTCCTGGAATCGAGCCCTGTATCCGGCTCCCTGCTTAGCAGGAAGCCTGCTTCTCCCTCTCCCACTCCCCCTTGTTGTGTTCCCTCTCTCGCTGTCTCTTTCTCTGTCAAATAAATAAATAAAATATAAAAAAAGTCTCTCTAAAGACTAATTTTTTTTTTTACTTTATTGGTTAAAGAGTTTTAGTTCTGTAGTAACTTCACCAAGAATTATTAGTGTTTATATTTTTTAAGTTTAATGCTTTAAACTGCTAGTAAACTTTATTTTGAATTCCACGTAAATTATTCTAAGCAACTTATATAGATGAACTTGAATCCAAGCTTTTCCCAAAGTGATTTCAACCATCTGTGAAAATATTGTACCGTATCATATCCCTCATTTATCCTAATTATGTCTTATGTAATAAATCATCTCCTTGTCCAGTAAAAGTGCTGTGATTTTTTTCAAACAGGTCATACACTCAAAGGTATTGAAATGAATGGAATTTAATAGGTTATATTTTTAATGGTATAACTTTAAACATTAAGAAATAATATAAATCTGTGTTCCCTTTTTTGGATAAATCATGAGGATATACTATTTAATATTTTAGTTCAAAGGCAGGGTAAATTTGGAAAATACAAATCCATTTGGTGCTTAGCAAAATGGGCTGCACTTCTTTTTTTTTTTCTGGTTCTGACAATATATAAATTGTCACAAATTAGCCAATCATTATTCTGAGAGAGAAAATAGCCACATCAAAGTGCACATGTTCAAAATGAAGCTCAAGACCCGGTGCCCCGTTAAAACTCTCCATCTTGTGCAATTATACCACCATCAACCATTTGTTCATGCCTGAAACTTGACTAATCCACCTCCCTCCCCCTAAATCCTGTCTACTACCAAGTCTTATTGATTCTATCTCCTAAATATATCTTAATTATATTCATTCTTATCTCTTTCCACTAGCCCCTATTATGCCCAAACATTGCATTTGTCTTCCCTTATCAACTTTTACCTATTTCCAAGCCATTCTCCATCCTATAGACAGATTCTTTGTAGAAACTATTAAGATGATAATACAATCCCTTTGGAATAAGCTCTAGATTAAACAATAACAATAATAAAACCAAGAATATACTTACCTCATAACCAAGAAATTCCAATCCTAGATATTCACTTAAGAGTAATGAAAAATATATACATTTTACTAAAAGCCTTGTATAAGAATGTCCATGGTTGCTCATAAAGCCAAAATTGGAAACAGCTCAAGCAGCCACCAAGAGGAGGAGGGATAAAGTGTCATATATTTATACAACAAAATACTACTCAGAAATTTAAAAAACAAAGCAAAACAACCTGCTGGTAGGCTCAATGTATCTGAATCTCAAAAAATGTTATGCTGACTGAAAGAAGCCTTACATGGAACATATTCTTTGATTCCATTTATCTGAAATTCTAGAATAGGCAAGACTAATCTATAGTTAAAAAAAAAATCAGAACACTAGCTGCCAATGAGGAGGCGAGAATGGGAACAGGAGTTGACTGCAAAGGAACATATAACAATTATCTGGGTAATAGAAATGCCCTACATCTTTTTTTATTGAAGTATATTTCACATATAATATTATATTAGTTTCAGATGTACAGTGTTATGATTTGATATTTATATATGCTGCAAAATGATCACCACAATAAGTCCAGTTAATATCCATCAGCTATGTAGTTACAACTTTTTTTTCTCCTGATGAGAACTTTTAAGAACATTTCATAGGGGTTGGCAGTTGCAAAGTTTAGGCTTATGCATTTGTCAATGCTCATAGAAAGGTTATCACTTGTGTATTTCACAGTATAACATTTTACCTTTAAAATATAAATAATATTAAATAAAACTTGAACTCTAATTAACAATATGCATGCTGAGGTGCTTAGGGGTGAGATTGCTGGTGTCTGAAAAAACTTTGAAGTGCATTAAAAAATAAGACTAAACTGTTGTATATCTTGATTTTGGTGGCTATGTGACACCATGCTTTCTCAAAGCTCAAAGAAATGTATACTAAAGGGGCACCTGGGTGGATCAGTCAGTGAGGCACCTGACTTGATTTTGGCTCAGGTCATGGTCTCAGAGTCATGGGATGGAGCTCCACGTGGGGCTCTACACTCAGTGTGGTGTCGGCTTGGTAATCTCTCTCTCCTTCTCCCTTTGACCCCCCTCTGCCCCCACTCATGTGTGCACGCACTCTCTCGCTCAAAAAAAAAAAAACCCACAAAATAAAAAGAAAAAAAAATGTGTACCAAAAAGAGTAAAATTTTCTGTTGTAAATTATACTTCAATTTTTAAAATGCCTCAAAAGATAAGATGGATCATTTTTACACCTTATTTTATTTTATACCTCAATTTTCAAAATGCCTCAAAAGATAAGGTGGGTCAATAGATGGCTAAATGATTGGACAAATGAGATATTTACAGTTAAAGAATCAAGGTAGTGGATGCTTGGGAGTTTACTGCACAATAATTTCTACTTTTCTGATGTTTGAAAATGGGGGAAATATGTAAATCCGGCAGGATTGCATTATCCCCAGGCTTAAAAGTCTATAATAGCTTGGATTTGCTCTAAGATTATTAACATGGTATAAAGGTTCCACATGCCTGGATCTCTCCCTGAGCTTTAAGTCATATAGGTCACTTACTCCTCATGCACCAATTTCTAATCATACCCTTCTTTGTCGGTTTTTACAAAATAACAGACTCTTTTTCCCAGGGACCTTATCATTAATGACAGTGTAAATTCTGTGATTATCTGACTCCTCTGGTAGTTTTTAAAACCCATTTGACCATGATCCATTAATATATCTCTAGTGCATATCTCCATACCCAGGACTTGGCCTAATGTAAGTACTAAATAATTACATATCAAAGCACATATGAAAACTAACTGAAGAGGTAGTCCCCTGAGTCATTTCAAAGTGAATCATGAATCATTTGCATGGTCTAACCATTGATTTTTAAATATCCCCTCATTTCTTAAAAGGGTAGTAATTTCATACAGTGATAATGAAGCCATGTTAAATGAGACATTAAGAAAAAATATTTTTGAAAATCATCAATTGGCAAAGTATCCCAGGTGTTTTATCTTATTATGGCAAAATAAATAATTCTGACATGCAGTTTACCTGATTTTACATTTTTGCCTTAATATGTTTTTGAAGACTTATATAAATAGGTGTTGACTCAAACATTAATTTTCACTCCACATAAATTTAGTTGCTTATAAGATGGTGTAAGAAGACAACAAATTTGCATTTTGACATGAAATAAGACATAAGTCGTCCTCAAAGAGAACAGGTGAGGAGTAAGAGGAGGTCGAGACTCCTGCCTCTTGGAATAGCGATAAAGCTTTTCTGATTATAGTATTAGAGCAAATCTGTAGGATAACGGTTAAATTGCCCTATAGACAAATCTCAGTGCTACTGATACTGATTAATACTCTCATGATTTTTACCATGAACTCAGCTAAGGGAAACAAGAATAGCACAGTCTCATTGCCCAATTTTCAGATGTGTACATCAGGAAACTTAGTAGGCAGGTATTTCTCTTTAAAAAAATAATAACCAGGGACTCCTGGCTGGCTTAGTCAGTGGAACAAGAGACTGTTTTGGGGTTGTGGGTTTGAGCCTCATGTTGGGTATAGAGATTACTTCAAACTAAAGTCTTAAAAAATATAAAATAATAACCAGAAGACAAAATAAGAAGTATTGACAAAAGAGAGACTAAGTGTATGTAAAACACTATGAAGTAGTCTTTCAGTTGAAATGTGTGAGAAGATAAAGACAGTTCTCTAGTTAGGTGAGGAGATTTCACAAATTCCTATGAAATATGAATGGTTAATATTTTTGTAACTTGTACTAAAAACCTTCTAGGTTTTATGTAATCTCAGGTATTGGATTAGAGGGAGAAGAAAGGCAGAAAAAGCTTTTTTATGTCACTTAAAAGTTCCTACAAAAGAACTCACCATTGGAATTATTAAAAATTATGTACACTTTAATGAATATTGCAATTGTCTGTAGTAACTACATTTTTTCCATGGGGTGGAAATGAGGTGCAGGGAGAACATTTAAAGTGAGCACTGAGCTATGCCGTTTAAGTCCCAGCACATATCCATTGGAACTGCGTGAATGCGCTGAGTTTAACCTAGTGATTCTAGACGAGGGACCCTGGGAATTACATTTGCAAGATTTAAGCAGAGAGTATAAGATATTTGCTCAGTAACTTCCTTTTATTCCTTTATGTTGCCAGAGTTCTGAGAATATGCAATAAAGGAAGACACCAATTCTCAAGTGAATAATCCCTTCTATAAAGTCTGCTAAACACGTAGCTGACCACAAATGGCAAAAACTAAATTTACTTCTCAAAACAACAAAAATATGCTCATTAGAAACAAGGCTGATGTTCTGTTACAAATCTTTATATTGAACATGTTGCATTTTGAAGAGAAGCAAATAGAAAGATGGGATTTGCCCAGGAGTTTTGTAATGGTCTACCAAAAATCTCTCAGGGTAACATTTAAAAGGTGATTTCATTACTCTCTGGGTTTTGTTGAAATTTCTTTACCCAGAAAATCAATTGTTTCTCAGATGTGATCCAACTCAGAGATGTTAACTTACTATAAATTGAGAAACTGGAATTAATACAGAATACCAATTTATTCATTTACAATAAGAATTATGAATTTAGGGCACCTGGGTGGCTCAGATCATTGAGCGTCTGCCTTCGGCTCAGGTCATGATCCCGGGGTCCTGGGATCGAGTCCCACATCGGGCTCCCTGCTCCTTGGGAGCCTGCTTCTCCCTCTGCTTCTCTCTCTCTCTCTCTCTGTCTCTCATGAATGGATAAATAAAATCTTAAAAAAAAAAGAATTATGAATTTATTCTGACCAAAATGCACATGTTGCCGTGATCAAGATATGGTTTATTTCAGAATTACATAAAAACTAAAACAGAAATTTAGTTATTACCCAAGGAATCGGCACTAGTAATTTAGATGATCCTCAATAGTTTCTCTCAACCTAACACATTCTTTCTCCCAAAAGACACAACCTTGCTAGACAATATTACTCCTGGTGTTTGACAAAATATTCTTTTATCTAATGCTGTGTACATTGACGATTATTTTTTCTGGTCGTTGTTTTCCAGGTCCCTGTGATGAATAATGAACCTTTCTTCAAATATATTTATAAAGCTTATTTGACCACAGTCCAGTCCACACTAGTAGTCACTAAATGTGACTTTACATATTTTTAATTTCATCCACTAAATATTGAATTCTTCTTTTTCCTCACAAAGGCTACCTGATTTTATTCCCAAGTCTTTCAAAAGGAGGGATTCAGAGGGCATCTTACACTACCTGCACCTGTCACAATCTTCAACCACATGAAAATCCTGTAGTTCCTATAATCGGATTTAGTTTGGAAGACACCTTGTCCTCAGCTGCTGTCGACACTGCCATTTCTGACTGATCTTTCTCCATGTAAGCTTCAAGCATGCCAATGAGAATTTTAGGCCAAAGTAGTAGCCTGAATTGCTGAAAAAGATATCAGGGTTAGCAAAAAAGCAAGATAGGACTTAGTTCTCTGTGAAGAATTTCTGCAAGATATTAACAGTTGTCTCTTACTAGGAAGATTCCAGGGTCAGAATCTTGGGAAGACTTTTTAAAACAAAGCTACATAATTCTGTGTGCTGGCATGTGTCTATCACTCTCTAATAAAAGACAAAGCATTATCACATACTATATTGGCTATTTGACCATGGAATTCTTTTCTTGTAGCACACCCACTAACAGTTAACAGAATGAAGGTTTGGGGCCTACAGCTAAAATCAAATACTCACATTCAAATATAAATACAAAAATCAATTCACAGTAAAATATAAAATGCTTTGGATCTTCTTATTACTCCTCTCTCGTTTGGAAAATTATAGAGAGTTGATTGGAAGAGCAGCTATTAGTAGATAATAACAATCATAGTAGTAGTAGTAACTGTAATAATAATAGGTGATAGTGATATCAGGGAGAAGCTAGAACTTCTATGGCAGTGTTTACTCAAGTGTGACCTCTAGAGCACCAATATCACAATCATCTGGGCTGTTTTACAATGGTGCAAATTCCTAAGTTCCTCTGAAGACTTACTATATCAGAATCTCCTGGGGATGGACCACAAGGGTCTGGATTTTAAATAGACCTACCATGAAATCTTTATGTACACTTGAGTTTGAGAACTATTGAATTGGGGTCTCTATTTAACTTAGAAAAAGACATGACAAAACAGTTTAGAAGATTTGATAGACCCCCTGGTATCCACCGTGCCATGAGATTCGGACAATGTCTTAATCAGAGAGAGAGAGAAAGAAAGAGAGAGAGAAACTTTTGTAAAGATTTTGTAAGCTCCAGTATATATTATTTTCTCCAATATCTATCCAATTTTGTCATTCACATCATATCTAAAGAGGCCAGGAAAGCTTCTTCAACACATAATGACACACATGAAAATCTTAAAGTAGGTAGACTATATATATGAAACAGAAAAAATATACATTCATATTTCTTTCCTGTTTTCCTATTTTCTTTCCTATTTCCATAATTCACAAGAGAACTATAGGGACCCCAAAGTTATGTTAAAACTGAACAGACTTTTAAATTTGATTGTTTGGTAATAAAAGAGGAAATAAATGAAGTTTCTGGCCATTCAGGGACCACCTAAAAGAAAATGAAACATTGGCCAATTTAAACATTTCTTTCAAAAACATAAAAAGAATTAAAATAATAAACTTTTCTTTCAGCATTTACTTTAATCAAGTTGAAGTATGACACCTCCTATTATTAATGTTAAGGTTCTGCGAGCTCAGATCTTTAAAAACTTTATATACTTGTCTCAAAGAAAAGTATGTCCCTTTCCATTCCCCTCACTCCTTCAAATATTTACAAACATTACAAACATTTCAACTTATGAGATCTTCCTGTTTGGCATTCAGAAAATTTGTAATTTTTCCACTAGTGAGTCATTGAAACTATAGCTAGATCTGCCTATATCCATTTTCTGCCCTTTCGCCAACCCCTAACTGATAACTGTTAGTTTCTTTAACAGCATTGAAATAAGCTGTCTGAAATGAATATTGCTCTATAGTTCCCTGCACTATAAGAAAAATAAAAGCATGTTTGAGAAAGATAAATATTTTTTAAACTTTTAATTCTTTATTAAGTTTTGGTTCTAAGAAAAGTAAGTTCATGTTCAAGATAACTAGTGTTTAAATGGGATCACTGGTGAGTTTGGTTCAAATGCAAATAAACCAGTTGTAAGGGTGTTTAAAAATAAACACGAAATATGTGATGCATTGATCATATGAATATGTTACCTCTATAATGATAATGATCATTGCTATCATTAGTTGAAAAATTACTATAGCCCAGCATTATGTTAAGCACTGAATATGCATTAATTTATTTAATCTTCATAACAGTTTAAATATATTGATACTATTATCTCCATTTTTAAAAATTATAAAACTGCATTCAGAAATGTTAAAAAAAACTTGCCCAGGTGATTTAGCAGTTCTGCCCGCTGTAAAAGAGCAAATCTACTCTGTCTTATTAAGATCATACAACTTCCTCCAGATTATGCAGCACCTATGCCAAACTACAGGCTATTTTGGGGGCTAAAAAGTACAGTGACCACCATGAAATATTCATTTTAAATAAAATATACTTACTGTGAATCTATAAGACATTGTTAAATTGTTAATTTTCAGAGAGTTTGAGGCATAGCATTTCAATTCCAAATCCTCCTTTTAAAAAATTACTTATTATGAAGAAGAAGTATAACATTTTTTTAGTCCAAGGTAGTAAACTTATTGAGAATCTGCTTTTTAATATGGTCATGAAGTTCTCAACACTTAAAGCAGAGTAAGCTTTCCAAATCCAGAATAAAAAAAGAAGCCTAGAATTTGTTAATTCTGTTTTATCAAAGACTAGTCATTCCATCCATCTGAAGGTGACCTAGACAATTCTATTTTTAGTTACTTTTTTTACTTTAATACTATATCTGTAAATTAATGGATGCCTGCAACATAGCTAAGCAAACATCTTTAAGGGAGAGGGCCACTTAGTGAATTTATTAATCCTCAGGGCACCAGAAAAGTACTCATTACTATTTACCATCTGAGTTCAAGGGACCCTATTTATTTATGTTTTTAAGTCATTTTATAAATATTTATATTCTTGAGTATATTTGGAATACAGTTGAGAATGAATCTCTTCCATTTTAAATGAAGTTTAAAAATTATTTTGCTGGGAGTCTGGGTGGCTCAGTCAGTTAAGCGTCTGACTCTTGGTTTCAGATCAGGTCATGATCTCAGTGCCCTGAGACTGAGCCCCCAGTTGGGCTCTGGGCTGAGCGGGGAGTCTGATCGAGATTCGCTCTCTCCTTCTCCCTCCTCTCTTCCTCCCACATGCACACACACGCACTCTCTCTCTCTCAAATAAACAAGTAATCTTTTAAAAAATTATTTTGCCAATTTTATACTATAAGCCCCAAGAGGGTAGGATTATTGCTTTACTCACTGATGCATTCCAAGTGTTTAGCAAATCCTTATCACTCAATAACCATTTATTTAATTTATGTATATATAATAATACACTTTAGGTAGATATATTCTTGAAAGAAGGAATAAAGATGAAGCACAGTTTCTGAAAGAATTTTAAATAACTTATCTTTTAACCTTTATAAGAAATCAGATATGGTTCTTTTTTTAACATTTTGACAAAATAATATATAAATAGAAGCATAATATATTTTCAAAGTTTCCTTAATAAAGTCACTGGGTAAACATATACTCTCAGATATCACCTTGGTGTTATTGTATTATTTTTCATGTACTTAGAAATAGCATTTTCAAAAAAAAAAAAAGAAAGAAGAAAGAAACAGCATTTTCACAGGCTTTTTTGTCTTGTCATGTAGGTCAAAGTAACCCAAAATAATTTGGGGGGGGGTGTCTGGAAATTTCCAAAATAGCTTGTATAGATAGAAACACAGGTCTTTAGTTTGTATGTAAATTTTAGGACTATGTTTTTTTCCTTTTATTTTGAAAGCGTTTAACATCTTGGACATGATTTTTATGAAATTTCACTATATGACCTGCCATTACTTTGTATTAATTTCTACCTTTTTTTAAATAAGAAAATCCATGAATGTTAATAGCCAATGCATGCATCTGTTATTTGACATTTATAAAGTTCATCAGAAGCACTTATATTTTGTGTGTCAATTGGGATGGTACCACATTAGCCCTGATTTACAAGTATCATCTATCAAAGATAACACCTGCAGTAACAAAAACATCACACAAGGTCACTTTTTCTCTTCATATCTCTGCTGCAAATTTATTTGTTTTATGAAGTTTCTTACTGGCATTTTATTATTTTTATCATCAGTTCTTAATCAGTAAGATATGAGTCTATATCTTCATTATGCTTAAAGGGCCATATACACATAAATTATATAATATATAAATAATATATGATATATATTATATATGCATATTTAAGTTTTTCCTAACTTTGGTTATGTATACTTAGGATCCCCACTCATATATTCTATAAGTTTTATAGTACGGCAATTTGAATGCAGGTTCTAAGAGACTGGTTAATATTAACCATTTGTGGTTTACATTATAATGAATATTTACTGAATACTGTTTTATAGGTGGGAGTATTTTGAGGTTTTTTTGAAGTTTTTTGTAGTAGGATTTTGTACACGTGTTAACATTAGATAGTAGGCTAAAATTTTACTTTATAGAAATAATATTGTGGATGTTCAAAGTCTTCAGGGTAAATGTTTTGATGACTTAAAGAATCAATAAAGAATGACTTTAATATGACTTCCATAATTGATGGAGGGTGAGAATATCTCTCCTTGAGTAATAGTGTAGCTCAGAGACTTAGTGTTATATATTTTGGGAATCCAGTCTTGGAGAAGTAGCTACCCTTACAGTAGACCCGCTCTATAACGTTTGCTGTCCCTAAATTGGGTTGTGTTGACTATCAGTAACTCTAAAGAATCTAAGATTTTACTCTACTTGCAAGCTAAGAAGTTAAGACTTTTACCTTTTCATGGATGCTGGTAGAAGATATGAAACTCTGGTCACAATAAAAGGAATTTGTTATTTGCAGCACAGCAGGAAGTAAAAGCCTCATTCTCATGACAATTCTCCCTGTCCCTCAAGTCCCAATGATGATGGGGAGTAGCCCAGATGGATGTAGCACATGCAGTAGGAATCATGCACTTAAAGAACGCAAATCTTCTATGGTGGACAAAAATCTTGCCTGAATTTTGCCCCAGAGGGACAAAGGCTCCCAAGGCTGTTTGCTATCCACATATCTTTGATAACACAGTCAGTGCTTCTTATTTCAAAATTGGGCAGAAATTGTAGAGAACCATGGAGAATTATCTCTCAACAGCGACTCCCTTAAAGATTTGCTTTCCCTCAGGACTCTTGCCCTTGTTGGTATGTAACTTTCAGGCAATTATCAGGAAATGGTTTTTCTGTGAAAAGGATAGTGGGACTCAGAGATAAACACATGACCCCACTTGTAAGAATTATCTTTTTCAGGCTCACAAAGGATCTCTTTATTAAAAGAATAACAGGTATATTTATTACCTATGAATACAGATATATTTTCAATTTGAAGAAAAATAACAAAGATTTAAAAAAGGATGAAACCTCAACTGGGATGATCTCACTGATATTTTAGATGTTCTCTGACTAACAAGTTTCTTACTATGTCTCACTCTTTATGAATCTGAGTCCACCACTGATCCTGCCACTGGGAAGTTCAAAACGAGGCCTGGAAACAGCTAGGGAAATTATAAAATTACTCCACGATATGACAATGGTTTAATGAATGGTTAGTATTGTCAAAATACCATGAAAAATAAGATGTGACTTCTTAATATTTTATTACATAATTCAAGAGATAAGATTTTTAAATGTGAGAAATTGAGCAAAAGTATTAAGTACCAGATTGAAATGATAATGTTATAAATAACCATGTGAATATTTGTAAAAGCTTATGTTAGCAAACAACCCTGATGCAAAGAATTCATGTAGGAGATTATTGGTTAAAAAATATCCTGTTGCAATAAAGTAGTTATCTCCTAGTTTAGCTCCCAATACATAGTGGGCCCTCAGTGTAAATTAATTGGTTGAATGAATGGAAAAATAAATGAATTGCATACATTATCTGCATTAGTGATCAAAATTGCCTCTTCTTGCAAATAACCTAGAGGTTCTATAGCAGAATTTCGTAGTGGTTAACTGTGTACTTCTTTCACAGCTCTGTAGGGATAGAGCTCATTCTCCATCCCTCCAAAACCTCTTATACCCATCGTCAACACACATTGCCTACTTGTGAAAGGTACCTCATCCAGGGTTAGTGCAAAAACAGATTTTTCTCTTTCTTTTCTTCTCCTCCCCAGGGGAGAAAAATCTCCAAAACAATTATAATTGAGAAAAATATTTGTTCTCTAAAACAAAACCAAACAGCACTAAAGCCACATTGTAATGGTCACCATACCCCACTACTTCTCCAATAATTCCATTCCCAAAAGAGTGGGAAGAGTAAGAACTAATAATAGTTCTGTGAGCATATATTTTAAAAAATAATAAAATCATGTTACAAGATTTGTTCTAATATTTACATTATTCACCTAATAGCTTGTCCTGGAAATATTTTCACCAGGTTATATACTTTGTAACCCATACAGTACTTTTTTAAATTTATTTTTCCCCCACTTTTATTGAGAAATAATTGACATAATCATGTATAAGTTTAAGGCATACAGCATGATGATCTGATTTACATACATTGTGAAATGGTTACCACAATAGGTTCACCTAATATGCACCTTCTAATATAGATACATTAAAAAGAAAAGAAAGAGAAAAAGAAAAAAGGGGAAAACGTTTTTTCTCTTTGTGATGAAACTCTCAGGGTTTACTCTCTTAACTTTTCTGTGTATCATCCTGTTATGTAAGCTACAGTCATCATGTGGTACCTTATATCCCTACTACTTATTCATCTTGTAACTGAAAGTTTGTACCTTTGATCACCTTCTTCTAAGTGCCTCTCCCCCCACCTGACCCACCTCCTCTGGTAACCAAATTCTAATCTCTCTCTCTTTCTTTAAGATATTACTTATTTATTTGAGAGAGCGAGAGAGAGAGACAGAGATAATGAGAGAGAGCACAGGCAGGGAGGAGAGAAAGAAGCAGGCTCCCTGCTCAGTAGGGAGCCCAACACAGGGCTCCGTCCCAGGACCCTGGGATCATGACCTGAGCTGAAGTCAGACGCTTAACCACTGAGCGTCCCTAAAAGCATATTTAAAGCCAATTATGATAGACTATGGCTTACCAAGTTTATTTTTTTTAAGATTTTATTTATTTATTTGAGAGAGAGAAAGAGCACGAGCAGGGGGAGCGGCAGAGGGAGAAGCAGGCTTCCCGCTGAGCAGGGATCCTGACATGGGGCTCAATCCCAGGACCCTGGGATCATGACCTGAGCTGAAGGCAGACGGCTTAACCAACTGAGCCACCCAGGTGCCCCAATACTCTCTTTATCTATGAGTTTTTTTTTAAGTTTCTACATATAAGTAAGATCATACAATATTTTTCTTTCTCTGTCTCACTTACTACACTTAGCATAAGGCTCTCAAGGTCCATCCATGTTGCAAATGGCAAGATTTAATTTTTTACGACTGAATAATAGTCCATTATGCATATATATATATATATATATCATATCTTTTTTGGTTCATTCATGTTGTGGCAAATGGTAGGATTTTCTTGTTTATCATGGCTGAGTAATATTTCATTATATGTATGTATGACATGACTTTACTCATTCGTTCGTAATGGACACGTCGGTTGTTCCATGTCTTGGCTATTACAAATAATGCTGCCACTATGAAGATGGAACACAGATATCTTTTTGAGTCAGTGATTTTGTTATCTTTGGATATATTACCAGAAGTGGAATTGCAGGATCATAGGGTAGTTCTATTTTTAATTTTTTGAGGATTCTTCATACTGTTTGCTGTCGTGGCTCTATCAATTGACAGTCCCGTGAGTAGTGCACATGAGTTCCCTTTTCTCCACATCCACACCAGTATTTGTAACATCTTGTCTTTTTGATGATGGGCATTCTAACAGGTGTGGTTTTAATTCACATTTCCCTAATGACTAGTGATGTTGAGCCTCTTTCCATGTACCTGTTGGCCTTTGGTATATTCTCTTCGGAGAATGTCTGTTCAGGTCCGTTGTCCATATTCTAATTGGGTTATTTTGATTTTGTTGCTTGTGTTTTAGTGTTATATTAAAAAAATCATTACATTATAATGTAATGTATATATAATATATATATAAATATATAAAATA
The DNA here is from genome assembly GCF_003265705.2 of Callorhinus ursinus. Lineage (NCBI taxonomy): Eukaryota > Metazoa > Chordata > Mammalia > Carnivora > Otariidae > Callorhinus > Callorhinus ursinus. The sequence goes on along the minus strand of NW_027397074.1, from coordinate 8,258,794 downwards.
TATATAAAATATATAAGAAAATCATTATATTAAAAAAAATCCATGTCAAGGAGTTTTATGGGGCTATGTCTCTGCTCCCTTGCTTGGGGGTGGGGGGTGGGAGACAGGAGGGGGTGGAGTACTGTAGACTACTTTCAATTTTCCAGACTCTGTGATTGGGAGGGGCCAGGAACTACCCCCTGCCTTGGCTGTGAATTAATCCTCCTGCCTGTGCTTAGCATGGGAAGGCCCCATGCCCAGTACTTGCCTTGCTCTAGGGGCAATCAACCTGCCTGCCTCTCAGCTAGAGTGCCACTGGGTCACACAGCTTCCAGGAGTTGTCACTAGTCCTTCTGGTCAGATGGGGCTGGAAGGCACTCTCCACTATAGGTGGAGCCATGACTCACACTTTGCCTGGACATGGGCAAACTGGGCTCTAGGACCAGCAAAATTCTTTTTTCAAGATCTGACTTAAGCAGATCTGCACCCCACCGAGTTCCCTCTCAGAATGCACCCCTAATTTGGTTCTGCAGATGAGCAAAACCACTGGTTGTGATTACTACTTAGGCACTACAAGTGTGAATCAGGTCTGCTAAAATCCATGTGCTGATTGTTGCAAGCCCTCTCCTTTCTCCATCGTGGTCAGATTCCCAATGGCTGAGTCCTGCAGATTCCCCTCCATCCCTGTGGTGCAAAATCAGAATAGGCCCACAAAGCAACCCACAATGCTGGAGGAGGCTGGTTTTTCCCTTGCAATCTCTTTCCATAGGAGGTACCAGGGGATCAGGGGAGACCAATCTGCATCATGCTGTGCTGGCCTGCAGGAGGGACAATACACTCAATGTGTAGCTGCTCTTCTTAACCTTCCAATGCAGTCTGTCTTGGTCTCTGTGGTGAGGGGGGTGCTTCGGACTCACTCCCATGCCCAGACCAACTGAGCCACCCAGGCCCCCCTGCATCTTTTTCTTAATATGCTTTGCAAATATTTTGTTCCAGCGAATAGTTTTAATTCTCACTTTCTATAATGTGTATTTTATTACAAAATTTTAAGTGTTTAGATAGTTAAATGCATTAATCTTTTCATTTGTAAATAATCCACAGACTATCTATCTAATCTAGCAAAACCTTCTGTACCTTAAATTTTAAGAGTATTTATTCATATTTTATATTTATGAGTCATACTTAAAGATGTAAACATTATAAATATTAAACTAGCCTTTAAATTTTAATATGCAAATATCAAGAATGTTGCTTTTACGTATGGTGTAAGGTTGTCATTTATTTTTCTCCAAATCAGGGTGCATGAGTGGCTCAGTCAGTTAAGAGTCTGCCCTGGGCTCAGGTCATGATCTCAGGGTCCTGGGATCGAGCACTCAGCTGACAGCCTGCTTCTCTCTCTCTCTCTCCCTCTGCTGCTCCCCCTGCTTGTGTGCTGTCTCACTGTCAAACAAATAAATAAAATCTTAAAAAAAAAAGAAATCTACTGTTAAAATATTTTTTTCTCTGAATTGATATCCAATTATATAAATAATATAGATTTAATTATATACAATTTTTCCTGCTTATTTGAAAACAACCATATATTCTGAATATATATGTATGAGTATACTCCTTTCTGCCTTAATGATTTCTTTGTCTATTCTTATAAAATATCACATTATTCAATTGTGTAATTCTATATTTTGTTATGATATGAGATAGAATAAGCTCCTCTTCATTATTTCCTTTGCTGAAATATCAGTGACTATTCTTATAAATTACTTTTCTGAATGAACTTTAGAATAAACACCTTGAGATTTATTTTTGAGTCATATATATATATATACATATACATATATGCACACACACATACATGTACATATATAAATACATATCTTGTTAAGATATTGAATAGAACTGTATGGGTTTTATAATTTAATACAAGAACAATTAATCTCTTCTTTAATATTGAGTCTTTTTCATTTTAAAACATGATTTTTCTCTCCAGTCACTCCTTTTGGCCTCAATAAAGTATTTAACATCTCTTACTATGAATATTTGTAAGTATTTTGTTATTTTAGATGCTATTTTCATTGGGATTTTTCCAGTGCATTTTCTAGTTGTTGATTGTTGCTGTTATCTACAGGAAAGATACTGATTTTTGCATATTATTTTCCCACTTTACACATTACTAGGTTATTATATTAGTTATAACAACACTTCTTTGATTTCCAGGAATTTTCTAGAAACACTGGCATTTCTTTTGCAAGTTGAGAATTTTGTCTTCTCTTCTCAGTCAGTTTTTAAACATAATTTGTTATTTTTGTATTATCTGGGTCTTCCAGAATTAGGCTGCTTATAAAGGAAGAAAGTGTATGGGAGAAGTGTTCAACTCTTGTGACAAACCTACATCTCTCAGGCATAGGTATGATGGAGCACCTATCTGTCATTGGCTTAGTGAATGATTTAGATTCAGCAGAGCGCACTGCTGGAAGCAAGTTACTAATTTCTGTTGTTCATTCATTTTATGGCAACAAAATCTTTCAGGTCAAATTTTTATTTCTGTTCCTTTTTTTGTTTTAATTTTTGAGCCACCTTTTTATCATTAAAAAAATCAAGCCAATCATTATTTACAGTATCTATTTTTCTATGCTCTATACATAATGCAAATATCCCCAAAATATAATCATTGCAAAACCACTCTACTCAATAAATTTATTTATTTATTTTATTTAAATTTAATTAGCCAACATATAATACACCATTAGTTTCAAATGTAGAGTTCAATAATTCATCAGCTGTGTATAACACCCGTGCTCATCACATCACGTGCCCTCCTTAGTGCCCATCACCCAGTTACCCCATCCCCCCACCCACCTCCCCTCCAGCAACCCTCAGTTTGTTTTCTATAGTTAAGAGTCTCTCATGGTTTGTCTCCCTCTCTGATTCCCATTCAGTTTTCCTTCCCTTCCCCTATGATCCTCTGTTGTTTCTTATATTCCACATATGTCTACTCAATAAATTTAGAAAAGTTCGCAAGATATCTTCACAATCACAAACAAACACTATTATATAGGGAGTAATCTTGTTTTCTCCTTGAAAGATATAAGATCAATGCTGATTTCATTCTAAATTCAGGTGTGACTAATCAACTAAGGAAAGAAATCATAAAAATTCCAGTGAACAAAAACATTTTCTTCTCCATAATGTCTTATATTCTTAGCAAGTAATTTAAATTTTTTTATTGTAGTAGAACCCACATTTGTTATTTATTCTGATCCCAAACTTTAGAGAAAGGATCAATAGAGCATGGTATAATGAATTGTATGTCACTAGAACTATTTCACCATTCAGATGACTCTATCAGCTATTGTAACTCTTTTATATCTCATTCTGTATTTTAATATTACAAAACAAGCAAAAATTCTCATAATAATTCATAAGCAATAGCTATCATTTTCCATTTTCCATAATAATTTTACAAAAACTGTCATTATTGCCAGAATTAGCTTTTTAGTATTTTTTTAAAATTTTACTAATTTTCTTGAGTTATTTCTTATAAAATTTCTGAACATGTATAAGTAAAATAATTGTTTAAAGCTGTTTGTCCAATATGATAGATACTATTTCCAGTGGTTATTTAATTTTATTTTTTGAGAAAAAGAGAGTGGGGGAGAAAGGGTAGAGGGAGAGAGAGAGAGAGAAAATCCTCAAACAGACCACCTTTGTGCTCCTCCAGTGACTATTTAAATTTAAATTAAAGTTAAGTAAAATTAAAAACTAAGTTCCTTAGTCTCACTAACCATATTTCACATGCTCAATAACCACTTGTGTCTTGTGTTTACTGTGTGGGGATAGCACAGATATAGAACATTTCCATCATTGCAGAATATTCTATTGGACAGCACTGGTTTCAAGTATGGCAAAACTAGCATGTGTTTATTACTTATTATACATTGATTTTTTAGAGTTTAATAGTTCATTATAAGTTCTATAGAGGTTAAATTAGTGAGATTTAGTGTTATAGTAGAAATAATAACTATTTTCAATTTTAGCCCTGTTTAAAAATAGCACCAGAACTCTCTGTGTAGAAGCTGCTGAAGAACCTAAAAATCAGAAACATTAGGATCCAGGAGAAAAACTGGGGAGGGGACTATCAAAAGCATAGTAAGGAGAGGCCACTTAAAAACTTTCTCACATGATGATATTGGTTTTTTTTTTAAAGTTTTTATTTTAATTCCAGTTAACATACAGCATTATATTATCTTCAGGTGTACAATATAGTGATTCAACAATTCCCAGTGCTCATCACAAGTGCATTCCTTAATCCCCATCGCCTATTTAACCCATTCCCCCACTCCCCCTCCCTCCTGGTAACTATCAGTCTGTTCTCTATAATTAAGAGTCTGTTTCTTGGTTTGTCTCTCTCACTTTCTCTCTCATTTTTCCCCTTTGCTAATTTTTTTCTTAAATTCCACATATGAGTGAAATCATATGGTATTTGTCTTTCTCTGACTGGCTTATCTTGCTTAGCATTATACTCTCTAGCTCCATCCATGTCATTGCAAATGGCAAGATTGCATTTATTTTTAAAGATTTTATTTATTTATTTGACAGAGAGAGACACAGCGAGAGAGGGAACACAAGCAGGGGGAGTGGGAGAGGGAGAAGCAGGCTTCCTGTGGAGCAGGGAGCCCAATGCGGGGCTCGATCCCAGGACTCTGGAATCATGACCTGAGCCGAAGACAGACGCTTAACGACTGAACCATCCAGGTGTCCCAAGATTACATTTTTTTTAATGGCTGAATAATATTCTGATGATATTGGTTCTTAAACTACTTCGATTCCTCATTCATCTATTCATTAATTCCACAACTATTACTGAGCCCCTGTAAGTGTCAATTATTATAAATGCTAAGGAGAAGCAAAAATAATATGTATAGAATGTTATATGGTAGTAAATGCAAAAGCCAAAAAAACAAATGCACGGAAGTAAATGGGTATTTGGGACTGGGGAGGGATTCCCTATCTTAGAGTCTTAGAGTAATCAGAAAAGGCTCCAGTCAGGTAACATCTGAGCAGGGATCTGAAGAAGAACCTACTGTGTTCCTGGCATTGACTCAATACTAGCTTCTGTGTTAGACTCAAGAGTATTTTTGTTTTAGGCATTATGCTAGACTTTGGAACCACAGAGAAGGAAAGGGCTTTTTTAAATGATCCTCAGGAAGATCTACTGGAGCTTAGGGAAGAAGATGAAAGAGAAGATAACCCATTACCATACCACTTGCTAAATGACATATTAGAAGTATGTGCATGTAGCAATGTTTCCTTACCCACTAGGTAGTATTTTTTTCCCAAAGTCATATTAAGTAAGCCTTATTCATAGTATTAAAAATAATGATCCATTTCCTTTTTCAACATCAATTTTAACAGAAAATAACTAATGTTAAATACTAAATTTTAAAAAATGTATTAGCTAAAGTTGGCCTTATTTTGGATAATATAAACACTTTAACTACTTTTCATTTTTTTTTAAAGACTATTTATTTGACAGAGAGAGAAAGAGAGAGTGAAAGAGCACAAGCAGGGGGAACTGCAGAAGCAGACTCCCCGCTGAGCAGGGAGCCCGATGCAGGACTTGATCCCAGGACCCTGGGATCACGACCTGAGCCGAAGGCAGACGCTTAACTGACTGAGCTGCCCAGGCACTCCTACTTTTCATATTTTGAAGTTAAACCATCTTCCCTTCCAGGGGAATAAGGTAACATTTGACAAAGCTAATAAACATAGAATTTAAAATGTAATAAATAAACAAAATTTATGTTTTTTTTTTTTTTGGCCAAGTATATCCTAATTAATAAAGGTGATAAAACACGGAAACTTTTTATAGTGAATCTTATCCTACTGACAGGATTTATCAGTTTTTACAAGTGTTTTGGATAAAATGTAAATTAATTGAATTTTCCCATTATTATTCTCTGATTATTTTTGAATAACTCCAAAAGTAAAATATGATATCCAAAAATTTGTATTTTTGAGTTTTCATTTTCTAAACTGAATATTAACAATCTTAAAACAGATATAATTTTTTTATGTATTTCATGATGGATGCCTTAGAAAGACTTACATGGAGAGAGATAAACACATCTATTAGTTATCTCCAATTAACCATGGAATAAATAAAAGGCAGATATATGATTGATTACTAAAAAGCTGTGAGTAATTAGGTAATAAGGCAAAAGTAATGTTATATATTCATAGAGTATAATGTAAGAACATGATTTTGTTTGTATAAATTGATTACCAAGCAGTTGAAATTAATATGACTTTTAGGTAAGGAGTTTTAAAGACAGCAAACATTTGAAAACAAAGCATTCCTATAATTTTTTATGTGACTATAAAAGGATGTCTTACTCTACTATATTCAAAGACAATTACTTGTTTTGGATGAGACTTATAAACAACAAAAAAAGATATTTATTTAGACCCTGTGTTTTAATTAAGCAAAGCTTTCAACGTAAATTAATTCAGCCTAGATTTTAGTCATGTGTAACATCATATAATTTTACTGTTATTTCTACAGTCCATTAGTTTAAAATTGATTCAATTTATGCTAACACTTGAGTGATTAAATAATTTCCAAGGAAATTTTAATTATCACTGTGGCCATTTTCTAGATACAAATTAAAAGGTCTTAAACACACACAAGTTGAATTAAGAAAAGGAACTTTTTAGAAAATTCAGACTCTATAGTGGAAACAAAAGGCATTTCTGTTCTGTTTACCATTTTTACTTTTAGTTCTCCTTATTTTTAGTCATATATCAATGTTGGAGCAAGAAAGATGACTTGAGAATTCATCTATTTTATACCCATTATTTTGAGGATGACCTACAGGGCCTTTGCACATAGTGTCTGTGCAACCTATAGTACTCTTTCCCTGAATATTAGCGTATTTTGTTCCCTTACTTGATTCATGTTCCTGCTAAAATGTCACCTTTTAAGAGAGGATTTTCCTGATGACCCCTAATCCCTTACCCTGCTTTATTTTTTCTTTTCTTTTTTTTTAAAGATTTATTTATTTATTTGAAAGTGAGAGAGAGAGAGAGAGCACATGAGAGGGGGGAGGGTCAGAGGGAGAAGCAACTCCCCATTGAGCAGGGAGCCCGATGCGGGACTCGATCCCGGGACTCCAGGATCATGACCTGAGCCGAAGGCAGTCGCTTAACCGAGCCACCCAGGCGCCCCTGCTTTATTTTTTCTTATAGCACTTACTAACAGTGCAATATTCTTCACTTATTTCTCTGATATTCAGTCTTCCTTTAACTTTGCCACGGGAGTAAGGTGTCTATTTTGTTTAAATTATGTATCCAGGGCCTAGATGAAGGCCAGGTCATGTAAAAGATGCTTGTCAGATATCTAGGAAAGGATACGTGATCAAATGATTATCTGTATATTTAGCTATCTCATGTAGTCAGATGTTATTCTGTAGGCACAACTGATCTTACAGAATTCAGTTTCAAAACAAATGAAAATAACACCCAAAGCAACTGACTAGCAAATCCAACTCTTTCCGTGGTTTCAGGAAATAAAATATTGGATTTAGTTGCATTTCCTCATGACAATATGTTGATTTAGGATTGTTCAAAATTAGATATCCTTCATGATATCCAGATATCTAAATTATCAAAGAGTGTCTTTTGGTTTCTCTCTTAGTTTTCTTTATCCAAGTTTCCATATTTTTCTAAGCCTTTCAAAATGCATTTCAAGGGCACCTGGGTAGCTCAGTCAGTCAGTTAAGTATCTGCCTTGGGCTCAGGTCATGATACCAATGTCCTGGGATCAGCCCTGCCTCAGGCGCCCTGCTCAGGGGGGAGTCTGCTTCTCCCTCCCCCTGCCTTTGTGCTCTCCCTTGCACTCTCTCTCTCTCCGCCCCCCGCAATTAAATAAATAAAATCTTTTTTTAAAAAAAGACAAACTACATTTCAATATTAATAGTTCCTAAATTTGGTTATAAGCTTAGGATTTTATTTGCCAAAGCCATATTTTTCCCTCACAAATTATTTCCAAATTTTAACATATAGATGATTTTGAGTTTAAAGAACCCCTCTCCATGAGTTAATCAAGTATTTACCTGCCAGAAGATGAGCACTTTTTATCAAAATTTTTTGCAGTGATGTGCTCCATGTTCAATTTTTTGACATAGGAAAATGCTTTCTTTAGAGTCTTGAGTACTTCATGGCCAAAATGTTGGACGTATGGTAGAGTGAAAAAGAATGTATTATTTAACTAAAACAACCTGCACTAAAATTCAGCTCTTCCACTTTAAAGATTTTGAGACTCATTGTCTACATTTATATGGAGTGTGAAAAGGAATACTGACCGCATACCAGGCTGTTATGAGATACACACACACACACACACGCGCGCACACACACACACACACACGCAGTCAATATAAAAATTTCTCAAAACAGTTTCTGTTACAAAGAGAACACCTGATACATTTAATTCTCTTCTTTCCCTATTCTGCCTCATTCTCCAAAAGTGGCTCAAGTACCATTTTCTTGCAGAGGTCTTAAGTCTCTTAATTCAACATCATCTCAAATTATTTATGACAGAAAACTTTTAACATCTATTGCCTTTACTCTAGATCTTAGTCTTAGAATAAAGCTACTACATTACCTCAATTTGCTTATCAAAGTCGTTTGTTTCTTAACATGAAAAAGATATGCTAGAGGGATGCCTGAGTGGCTCAGTCAGTTAAGCATCTGCCTTCAGCTCTGGTCATGATCCCAGGGTCCTGGGATCTAGTCCCACATCAGGTTCCTTGCTCAGTGGGGAGCCTGTTTCTCCCTCTGCCTACCACTACCCCCTGCTTGTGCTCTCTCTCTCTCTCTCTCTGACAAATAAATAAATAAATAAAGTCTTTAAAAGAAAAGATTTACTAGAGACTATGGCTATAAAACTTAATACAAGGCATAGTACCTTTTAAAAATGAACCAAAACCATAGGAAATGGGAAAGGAACAAGGAGAAGTTGAGGAAAGACCAAAAATTAAATGGAAGGATATTGTAAAATATAATAAACCATATACATTCTAAAAATTACAAGAGAGGGCGCCTGGGTGGCTCAGACGGTTAAGCGTCTGCCTTCGGCTCAGGTCATGATCCCAGGGTCCTGGGATCGAGTCCCGCATTGGGCTCCCAGCTCCTTGGGAGCCTGCTTCTCTCTCTGCTTCTCTCTCTCTGTCTCTGTCTCTCTGTCTCTCATGAATAAATAAATAAAATCTTTAAAAATTACAAGAGAAAAATAGAGTAAACACATGAATAGCTATATGTGTGCCGAATGCACAGAACAACCAATTAAGCCAATACAGTTTTATAAAGTGCAGGAATGTTTCACAGAGAAACTGAAATTGGATAGGCATAGAGGAAAAGTAAGATTCAAAGGGATGGAAAGTAGAAAGAAGGTCATTTCAGAGTCAGAATAAAGTGAAGAGATAAGAATTTCAAAGTTACCCGAAATGATATTTTTCCAAACTAATGTAATATGCCAAGTGAGCTGTATGTAGCCTTAATGGATCAACACCCATGTCAGGTGAACTCCCAGAGATGGATAAAGTAGAGAATACTTAAGTGCTTTGACTTGTACAAAGAAGCCCCTTGATTTTGTCCTTTTTTAAAAGATTTTATTTATTTATTTGAGAGAGAGAGAAAGGGAGAGAACATGAGTGGGGGAAGGGGCAAAAGGAGAGGGAGAAGCAGGCTCCCCGCGGAGCAGGAAGCCCAATGCAGGGCTTGATCCCAGCATCTGGGATCATGACCCGAAGCAGAGGCTTAGCCAGCTGAGCCACCCAGGTGCCCCTTGATTTTGTTACATTTAAAATTAAATGTAACTAACAAAAGAAATATTTTGTTTTTAGAAAATATGCAAATTCCCCCAACATTAAGTTACCATTTTACTATTAACCAGGGTTAAATAGATACCCATAAATGTGGAAAGTACCTTCCGCCAGCAAAATTCTAAGGATAGGTTTCCGTATCTTTTCATTAAAAGGTACTGTGATTGAAAAACAGCTCTATCCTTACTAGCCTACAAATCGGTCATTTCGGAAGAGAACGTCAATCAGATATGTGAAGTCAAACATTCAGAGATGCGTCTTCTTACTTCTCCTGCTCCACCCTAGTCTGGATTCTGGCCTTAGCATATACTGCTGCCCCTTCCCCAGCCTATCGTTTTCTTCTGTTTTCTTTTCCCTTGTGCATGGGTTTTCTTCAGTGCTTTATGGGCAAAAATTGTTTTTGCTCTTACCCCCAAGTTAAGGCTTTTATTCCATAGAGAAACCAGTCTGTGTTTGGTTTGGGTATTAGAGTAAATCTTGTCTCTTCTATTTTCTGGAAGATTTTGTATAAATTAGTATAATTTCATCTGTAAATGTTTAAGAGAATTCACCAAGGAAGTATCTAGGCCTAATGTTGTCTTTGTAGGCAGGTATGAAAGTACAAATACAGTTTCCTTAAAAGTTCATTGGACTATTCATCTACTTTTTCTTGATTGAGCTTTTACAGTTTCTGGTTTTCAGGGTATCTGTCCATTTCATTCAAGTTGTTGAATTTATTTCCATAAAATCTTACTATTTTCTAATTATTCTACAGATATTTATTGATGTCACCTCTCACATTCCCTTTTGATGTCTTTTTGACCCACAAATGATTTTAAAACTTTTTACTTACATTCCAAATATTTGGAGATATTCTAGGTATGTCTCTTAAATATCTTTTGCTCTATAACAATAAAACAGTTCCCATACACATATAAGTACAATTTTTCCCAGGCCATTTATTTTTTTAAGGAATTGGGTTAATCATGTTCCATAATCTATATTTGACTTGTTGCTCTCTCTTGATACTATTCAACACGTTTTTTCTTTCCTTTATATTTCTTGGGATTAAATCTAGAAGTTTGCAGATTCAGACTCAAATTTTGGTAAGAATGATTTGTAGGTGGTTTTCTATCTATCTTTACTATTACTTTATGGGCACATATGGCCTGGTTTTTCTAAGATAGATCAGTGTCTTCAGTTGTTGTTAGCCAATCCATCCATTATTAAGTTCACTAGCAACATTTCATGTGATTTTTTTAAAGATTTTATTTATTTATTTGAGAGAAAGAATGAGAAAGTGAGAGCACATGAGAGGAGGTAGGGTCAGAGGGAGAAGCAGACTCCCTGCCGAGCAGGGAGCCGGATGCGGAACTTGATCCCAGGACTCCAGGATCATGACCTGAGCCGAAGGCAGACGCTTAACCAACTGAGCCACCCAGGCGCCCTCATGTGATTTTTATAGCATCTGGTAAGAACTATTATCTAGATACATTATTTAATTTGACCCTGTAAAATGATGATTTTATAGTTCTTTTTGTTTATTAGTTGGATTTCTATAAAGGAAATTAACTTTAGCAAATATTTGGCTACCCTTAAACAGTTTATATTATAAGGTAGTTATAATTTCTTCCTTTATTTGCCAATTTGCAGAATAATGAGTTATTATATCAGTACCCTACAAAAGTAGAGAAACTATATAATTTGGCTTCCAAACGGAAACATTTATGAGTGCAACAAGGTGGTATTAACCTAATGCAATAGTCATTGAGAACATTCCAGGCAAACCTAGCCAAAGGTGATCCATGAGCATTTTTAAAAATTCGTTGATTCTTATGTATTTTATATTTTACTTCATTGCAATCATTATTCTTTTTGATGCCCCAAATTGTTTTATCTTTGACAATGCAGAGCCATTTCAACTTGGTACCTGTGTCCTTTTAAGATGATCTTAGTAGTCTTGGATGGATTCCTTGCTTTCTTAGACAAGATTCATCATGTTCATCTTATAAGAAATTATATATATACCTTCTCCCAGATCTGAAAACTCAGTAATTTTTCAAGGTATCCTTGTTTCTTTTAGTGAGTAGCAGTGTTATTGCTCACTAAAAGAGCGGTAGAATGTGATTGCTTCTGTGTTGTCATTGTCTTTATGCCTTCTCAACAAACAGAGCTTGAAAAGATGCACTTTTTTTAAAAAAGGAAGATTAATAAGTGTATGCTGACATTTTTAAATCAAAAGAAATATTACTTGGATTTTACTTCTCTATTTTATATTTGCTTTTTCTTTTATTCTAAAAATACTGATTATATCCTTGCTTTGTATATTACTTACATTGTTTACTATAATATATATTCACTTAATACCAGTATTTTTACTGGCAATGTCTATTTAATTCAGTTTCAAATTCCATTGGTGATATTTTTAATCTTTTTTTTTAAAGATTTTATTTATTTTTTGACAGAGAGAGACAACGAGAGAGGAAACACAAGCAGGGGGAGTGGGAGAGGGAGAAGAAGGCTTCCCGCTGAGCAGGGAGCCTGATGTGGGACTCGATCCCAGGACCACGGGATCATGACCTGAGCTGAAAGCAGACGCTTAATGACTGAGCCACCCAGGTGCCCCGGTGATATTTTTAATCCTTAAATCCCAGTAATATGTCAGTTAAAATACCGTGTCTTTAAATCATGTTAAATAATTCTTGTCTGAGTGGTTATGTAACCAAACTGATGTGGGACTTTGGGATATTTTTAAAAATTTTATTTTATAATTCATGTAAAACATTTAAAGTTCCAAATTCAAAACTATAAAACAAGATACTTTAAAAGTCGTAGCTTATCACTTAGCTTGTTTCTATTGTTGCTAATCTCCCAAAAGATAACATGACTAAAACCAAAGTAATGCTGCAATATTGAAACTAGTATTATTATATTTATTGACATATCAACACATAAAAGTACACCCCTAATATGGAATGACTATCTTAAGTGTCTCTGATCTCATTCTAGTCATAAGCAACCTTTTTCCTTGTCTCTGTTACATATTTATATATGTATGCTATGCTACTTCCCATAAACAGTCATTTTCAGGTGTCTGCTTTGGTAGGCTACTTTTAGGAAAATCTCTGTAAGTTTTTCAGATACCAGTCCTTAACTTTAGGTTATTTCATCACAGCTCTTTGTACAATGGCTGAGTTCACTAAGCACATTTTTTACTTTTTGCTATGTTCTATTCTGACATTAATCTGACACTATTTTGCTATGTTCTATTCTGGTACGGATTTGTAGAAAGCAGAAACTACTAGATGTATGATTCTCCTTTGAGAATAGGTGAATGCTAGAGAGGCTTGAAATGCCATTTTTAGAGCTGTTTCATGCAAAGGGTCATATGCTATATGCTATAAAAATAATGTCTCCCAAGAAACCTTCATCCTAAAAAATTCTGCTGCATAATTCAAAGTGGCTACAAATGTCTGCAATGAAACTCTGGATGTGTGGGAAACGATCGGTCCCAAAGGTATAGGTTACCTTAGTAGTTGAACTTTCACTTTGTAATATGATTTTTCCAGTTCATTTTAGATTATGGGTGGAGAAAAGAATGTCTCTGAAAGAGTTAATATTGTGTTGATTCATATACTGAAATAAAATCTTCTGGAAAAGATAGTAAATTTCAGTTTAGGAAATAGTGTAGTAAAGAAAACTATTAAATTTTATTTAACTGATTAACATTCAAACTTATTTGACCACAGAAGTTTTTGCTCTTCTATATCACATATTAATATGAAGAAGAATTAGTGTTCTACAGAACACATACATTTTGTAAAGGCTGTGTTAAATGAGTTCAACAGGTACGTTTATGGTAAATCTTAGCAGGGCTTTCTAATTCCAACTGTGAATCAAGAATCCTCAAGTTGGAGTACAGTATATAGACCATATTCCAAGCTCCTTTATGTAAGAATAACTTTTCTACATGATACAGACTGTGAAATATTTTTGGAGAGGTGTAATCATTCTTTAATTTTCACAATTTATTTCCCTCTTTCTTACTCAGAGAAGTTCATATAATTTCTACATCATGAAACGCAGAGAAATATTATTTTTTACTTATCCTACTTATTATTAATACATTTAATTTTTTAATTGAGGTACATACAGACAGAATTCTGCATATTTCATAAATGTAAAGTTCAATGAATTTTAACAAACTGAGCCCACCCGTGTAACCAGCATCTAGCTCCAGAAATAAAACATTATACTTACCAATTAAAGGAAGGAGAAACATACATTTCCTCAGAATTTCCAAGGCCACCACATTTTCTTTAAAAGAATAGTAAGCAGTGAGGTCAGGAGAAAATTCTACAGAAATTCTGCCAAATTGTACTAGATGAACTTACTGTAGGTTGCAGAAATTGGAGTAGAGGTTTTGCTTATCAACTGCACTGACAGCCACACTGTAGATCCATACTCCTTCCCAAAGCTTTAGATCTAAGAAATTGACCAGCAAAATGTGGAGTAAATACTTTAAATGAAATCCATTCAACCTTTCAACAAATATTCCCTGCACTGTGGCTATTTCCCTCTGTTCCCCGAGCTTTTGTATATTGACAGTGGGGTTGGAGATGTAGTGAAAAATACAAATAGATTTGTTTTTTAGAAATGCTAATTCATGGGAGAAAGAGGGAAAATGACTGGCCATTACAGACAGTATTCGTGGACAGTGGTAGAAGTGGCAGATGGGACAATTCTCTTTGGAGCAGTATCTGCATCACTTGTAAACATGGCTCTTTATCAATTTTTTTGTGCTATCTGTAATTCTTCTGTCTGTTTTCATGGTCATTTAAAGTTGATTTGGGGGGTGCCTGGGTGGCTCAGTTGTTAAGCATCTGCCTTTGGCTCAGGTCATGATCCCAAGGGTCCTGGGATCGAGCCCCGCATCGGGCTCCCTGCTCAGCGGGAAGCCTGCTTCTCCCTCTCCCACTCCCCCTGCTTGTGTTCCCTCTCTCGCTGTGTCTCTCTCTGTCTCAAATAAATAAATAAGATCTTTAAAAAAAAAGTTGATTTGGGAAAAGTGAATGAGGTTCTCCCAATTACCACTATTTTAACTCACGCCGCTTATAATAGCTATAAAAATTGATATATATTATGTGCTCACCATTAATGCTTAGGTATCAAACAATACCATCTCTAAATCTCACCTCAACACTGTGAGTAGATATTATTAGTCCCCTTTTATTAGTGAATAAAACCAATAGAGAGACAAAGCACCTTGCCTTAAATTGTACTGATACTGCATTGAGAAAACAAATTTTAACTCTACATACATCTGGCTCAAAAATCAAGCTCTTTGCATTTCAACATGCAGACTATAAAATCTTTTAGGTTCTATGTTTGCGAGAGCCACACTATGAGAAAGGAATTGTTTTCATTCCACAGAAGTGCAATAACAGAGCCAGGGTTTGAACCCAGGTCAGGAGACTATGGGTGCATTACTCTTTCAAATAACCCAACAGCGTAGTTACGTATATATTTTTTCTTTTTAAATTCAACTTTATAAAACCTCTTTCTGCTAAGAAGTTAAAAGATTTACTATATCAAAGTAAGGGAAACATGCTTCTAATTTCCAACAGAAAATGAAAACTCATGGTTTGAAATGGGAAGAGGGCACCAACATGTTTTTTATTTTTAAGGTACAGCCTAAGAAATGGTTTCTTGGACAAGAAGACAAAAGATTAAAGCTGGATTTGCATCATTCATCTTTGTTTCTATGATTGATAACATTAATATTTCTATGCTGCAGTTAAGGATGATGTTCCTATTTTCAGGTTTTAATATGCATTGAGGTTAAGATACAATATAAGTACATGAAAATAAATACCTGAAAATCAATAAACATAAAATTACATCAGTCAGCATTATGTTCCCCAAGATAGATATACTTACAGAAATTTAAAACCCCTTTTAGTGCAATGAGAGATAAACATTATAAATTATACCACTTTGGTTTAACTGTTTTACCCTTAATTTTCTGATTTCTCTGGGTGAATTGGTCTTATATTTTCTTAATTGATTTTATACTTAGTAAAGTTAACATGCCATAAAAGGAGCAAAAGCCAAAAATGTTAGCTGATTTTGGACATTAGAAAATAATGTATAATTGAGATATATGTATACATATAAGAAAAAATGATTTTTCTGTAAGACAAATATTATGGTAGTTATTAGTAGACTCTTTTCTAAAAAGGGAAGTTAAAATATGGCATAAATGACAGTTCTCTTGACAGGATTGTTTTGTTTATCAACAAACTTGACTTACAAGTTTCACAGTTTTATCAGCCTTATTTAGGTATATTTCCATATAAGAAATTGTACCCACCTAATATGTATATAATTTAACTGATTGTGATAGAGATATACACTGTAAAACCACCGTTTAAATCAAGATACATGCTTGCACCACCCTGGAAAGATTCCATGAGCCCCTTTCGAGTCCGTCCCTTCCTCTGCACCCTGCCCCAGGGAATCACAGATGATTTTGGTTACTATAGATCAGTTCGCATTTTCTAGGTATTTATAAATGGAATAAAATTGTATTTGATTAGCCTGAACTCTTTTGTAACAGGCTTCTCTCAGCACAATGACTTACAGATTCGTATATATTATTTTGTATATCAGCAGCTCATTCACTTTTATTGTTGAGCATTATTCAATTATAAAGATAAATAACATTTTATTTATCCATGCATCCATGGATGGACTTCAGAGTTATTTGAATTTTTTAGTTCTTTTGCACAAAACTGCTATGACTATTTCCATGTAAGTCTTTTGTGTGTATATATATTATCAATTCTCTCAAGTAAGTAACTAGAGTAAAATAGCTGGGTTGTTTGGTACGTATATATTATGTTTTGTTTTATTTTTTAAGAAACTGCCAGTTTTCCAATGTAATTATACAACTTTACATTCCCACCAGCAGTGCATGAGAGTTAAAATTGTTCCATATCCTCACAAAACTCATGAAATTTTCGGCCTTTACTGTTAGCTCTTCTAATTGGCATGCAGTGGTAACTTTTTTGTTTTAACTGTACTTTCTTTAAAATTTAATTGTAATTTGTTTAATTTTAATTAAATAATGAATTTGACATATTTTCATGTGTTTATCTGCCATGTATATATTTTGTGTGAGGTGTGTGTTCAATTACTTTAAATAGTTTTTAAATTTGATTTTTAAGTTGTACAGTTTTTGTCTTCTGTTATTGGGTTTCAGAATTCTCATATGTTCTTCATATAAATCCTTTCTCAGACACATGTAGTGTATTTCTCCCCATTTGCAGCTTGCCTTTTCATTTTTTAATAGTATCTTTTGAGGAACAAAAAAGGAATTTTGATGAAAGCCAATTGATTGTTTTTATTTGTTTCTGTTTCTTATATTCTATCTAAATCCTTGCCTTCCTCAAGTTCACACAAATATTCTACTGTTTTGTTTAGTATTGTTATGGCTTTTATTTTTGCATATAAGACTATGTTCTATAACAAGTTAACTTTGGTATATGGCATGGGGTAAGGATTGATGTTCCTTTTCATTCCATAGATATATCTAATTGTTCCAGCACTATTTGTTAAGGAGGTCTTTTCTCCCCAGTAAGTGACCTTGAAAACTTGGTCAAAAATCAAGTGATCATATGTAGTTTGGTCAATTTCTGTACTCCCCATTTTGTTTAATTGACCTATGTCTATTCTTTCAACTATATATACAACATTGTCTTGATTACTAGAGCTTTGTAGTGAGTGGGCCTTTAAATCATGTAGTATGGATCCTCCAACTTTGCTCTTTTAAAAAATTGCTTTGGCTATTCTAGGTCATTTGTATTTTCATATAAATTTTCAAATTACCTTGTCAGTTTTTAAAATGACTTTAGGATTTGATTGATTGGTATTGCTATGAGTAATACATGTATATTAAAAACTTTAACAATATTGCATCTTCCAATCCATGAACACAATATATATCTTCACTTAAGTCTTACTTAATTCTTTCATTCCAGTTTTTATAGCAGTCAATGTAGAGTTCTTGTATGTATTTTATTAAATTGTTACACAAAAACATATTTAGGTAACAACTCAATGTGGTATTTTGATATTATTTTAAATTGAATTTAAAAAATCATGTTTCAGTTATTGATGGCAGTATATAAAATCCAAATGATTTGTATAAATTAATCTAGCATACTCCGACCTTCTAAATTTGCTTAATTTTATTTATTCTTTTGTATATTTCTTAGGATTTTCTATAGAAACTGTTATGCCATCAGCAAATAGAGACAACTTTAGTTCTATTTTCCCAGTCTATTACCTTTTATTTCTTTTTCATGCTTTATTTCAATTGTGACATCCTCTATTGCAATCTTAAATTAGAAGTAGTCATCTATGCCTTCATTCTGATCTTATATGGAAAGCATTAAATATTTTACTACAAAATATAATATTAGCTGTAGGTTTTTATAGATGCTTTCTATCATAGTAAAAATGTTTCTTTTTATTACTACTTTACTGGACATTTTCATTGTGAATAGATGTTGAATTTTGTCAAATATTTTTTTGCACCTGTTGATATGATCTTGTAATTTTTGCCTTTTCCTTTATTAATAAAAGTATTTATCATCACAAAATAACCCTCTTTATCTCCAGTAGTTCTTTTTGTCTTGAGGAATCTTTTTTTCTGATTTTATTTTATCTACTATTATATTTACTCAGAATTACATATTTTTCCTTCTCTTTTTACTTTCAACTTACCTATGTTTTTATATTGAAAATGAGTCTCTTTTGGATAGCATACATTTGGGTGTTTATTTTTTAATCTCTTCAGATGTTATGTGCCATATATATAGAGTGTTTAGTCAATTCATATTTAATGTAATGTAAAATCCAATACAGTTGGATTTTGTTCTGAAATTTTACTACTTGTTTTCTTTTTGTCCATCTTATTTTTGTGTTGCTCTGTTCCTTTTTTTTTTCATTAAGTTATTCTGATTATTTGGGTAGTTTCCATATATTGGCTTTATACATATGATTTTGTATTTTGTAATGGTTTATCTAAAGGTATATTATGTATCCTTAACTTTTTACATTCTAATTAGAGTTGATATTATACACGTTCATGTAAAACGTAGAAACCTTACAAACATGTTGGCGCATTGACCTCCCTTGATAATCCTTATGCTAGAATTTGTGTATTATGTAAATATACATTATAAAGTCTGCAAGGAAGTATCATAATTTTTGCTTGAAACAGTCACATATTTAAACATAATGAAAAAATATATATCCATATATTTATCACTTTTTAGGGGATGCATTACCTATTGACTGCCTAAATTTCCCTCTGGTACCATAAACTTTTATCCTAAAGAATTTCCTTTAATATTTCTTACAGTGCATGCCTTCACATGACAGTCTCTTAGTTTATTTTTATCTGAAAATACCTCTATTCTGCCTTCTTTCTTGAAGCATATTGCCACTACATATGAAACTCTGGGTTGGTAGTGGTTTTTTTTTTTGCCAACAAAAATGGGTTTATTTGGGAAGAGCCAATTGTCATTTGGGACATGCAAGCCATGTCAAAACCACAGGCAACTCAAGAGAACAAAGGAGAGGAACACTCTATTACAGAGGAAAGGGAAGAGCTGGGAGGGGATCTTATAAACAAAAAGTCCACTGGAGTAAACTAGGAGTTTGAAGTGCAGTGGCTTTTCACAGGCAGAGCTATGGCAGTTTCTCATTGGCTGGGCTGTTGCCGGGCAAGGAGAAAACCTTTCTTCTGCAGGCTAGTAAAGCAGTATTCATTTGGTCTGGGAAGGTTCTGCTTTTCCTGTTGGTTCTGCATTTGATAAGGAGTGGTAGGGCACGAGATTTCCCCCTCCTGGCCTCCTGGCTCCATTTTAATGAGGCTTCCCTTCCATAATAAGTGCAAACAGAAGAAAAAACATGAGAACACCAATCATTACTTATCTACGCTGATCCTCACCCAGGATCTGTGAACATTTGCAAAGATCAGAACCAGTGGAGTGGCTGGCTCTTCACTCCAGGGAGAAAAGTTGGGGGAGCTCTTCCTGGACAGCTCTTCTTAGTACAAATGTCATCATCAGTCTTTGGGAGTTCCATGTTCCCTTAATTTTGAGAACGTAGGGGGCAGAGCCTTCATATCTTGCTGTGCAAGACTGTCAAAGATAATTTAGAAGGAGTGTGTCTGTCCAGAAGAAACAAACAAACAAACAACACAAACCAAGGTCTGATGAAAAAAAAAAAAACACTGCCATCATAGGAGAAAAAAAGAGATGAGCAGTAAAATCCTGTTTTTAAAGGGTGAGAAACAGCATCCGATTAATAGGAAGATGTGTGTTCAATAATCAGTTTGATCAGTTTTAAGGTCCTTATGAAAACAGTTTGGATGGTTCCTGTGACAAATACTAAACCTAAATCTTAAAGATAGAGATTCTAGTAAAATGTTCTTTGGGAAATTAGACATTCCATTCTGGCAGATTTGGATTTTGAAGATAAAAATACCACTGGCTCTGTGAGTAGTGGGATACTTAAAGCAGGAATGAATAAATTAAGCTAATCCTATGTATATCTTTGTTAGAGTGACATCAATAATGTATAGCCAAGGAAATGGACTGAGGAGTGAAAGAGATCTCCTGACCCTAACACCCAGAACCTCTTGACCAATGATTATAGAAGTGACTAGATGATACTTCTCAGATAGTGAAATTTCATCAAAAACATACATTGCCAAGAACTACAGTGGACACTACTGCTTGTGGAACATTTTTGAATTTGCATATATTAGCTGTTTCTACATAGTAAGAGAAAATGGAATGCTAAGGCAATAATTCAGTAATTTGGGCCATAAGCTTATATTTACAATGAAAACATAAAGTAACTATGACAAAACAGGTTGTTGAATTGAACTGAATCATGTGAGGTAATTGCTTCAATTCCTTATCCCACCTTGTTTCATATACACGTAGTCATAGCCTTTGGGAGAGATATTGTGGGTACCTGATTGTTGGACTTATATGCCATGGCCAAATATTTTTAAATTTGGTAAAATTTATTAATTTAAATATGCAAGATATGCAGCAAATTCAAAACAGACCAAATGCAATAAATAAACTCTAGGCACATCATATCCAAACTGTAGAAATCCAAGGATATAAGGAAAATATTAAAAGAATCCAGAAAAATATGGCACATTATGATTCAAATGATTGTGGTCTTCTCATCAGAAACTGTGAAGGCAGAAGGCAGTGGAATAAAATGATGAAAGTAATGGAAAAAGAAAAACATTAAAAATTCATTTTCTATTAATATATTTTTCTCTCTGGCCTTCAGCTGGAATAATTTCCACTGATCAATTTTAAAGTCCTTTTGCTCTTTCTTCTGTCAGTTCCATTCTACTATTGATCCTATCCAATCTATTTTTTTAATTTCAAGTATTTGTTTCTAACTCTACAGTTTCCATTTTCTATTTAGTATTTTTATTTATCATTTTCTATTTCTATCTACTATTCCCTATTTCTCTGCTGAGATTTTCCATTTTTTCCTTTGGTCTCATGTGTATTTTCCTTTGCCTCATTAATTATCATTATAAGAGCTTTTTTAAAATCCTTGTCTGACAACCTAATTTTAGGAGTATCTTCAAATTTATCTGTTTATTTTATTTTCCTTTCAGAAAAATGAATCACATTTTATTGATTCTTCATATTTAAATAATTTTGGATAATATTCTGAAAATTGTTAGAGTTGTGTTGCTGAGGCTCCACATTCTGTTATATTCCTATAAATTAAAAATTACCTTCTTTATAATCAAATTGCAAATGTTTTTTGTAGCACCTCAAAACTGTTTCCTCTTTTTACTCTTCACTGCAAGCTGCTTTAAGCCTTCCTTATACTGGCATGGTTCATAGCCAGAGTTTATATAGAGAACTTAGGGATTCCTTATGTGGCTGTCTCCCCTCCAGGATCCCCTTGTCACCTTCCAGAAGTATGATTGCCCTAATTCTAACTTTTGGTTCTTTAAGCCAGAAAGAATGTAGGTTTCTACTTGAGTTTTAACTTTCCTATGCCACACTGGGACAGTTGCCTGCCTTCAAACCAATGCTATAAAAGAGAGAAACATCCCCTGATATAACCATCTTCTAAGTTTTATATCTTCTCAAAACAAACAAACAAAAAAACAAATACAGTTTTCTCTCACTTCCATATTTCCAAAAAGTTCATCCAGATTTTATGGTTGTTATCTTTGAGATGATTCATTTTTTTAGAAGCTTTTTTTTTTTTTTTTTACATACTTGAAGAGGAATTCCTTAGGAAAGAACAAGTTAATTCTTTTCTCAGAAGGCAGTAATATCTCTCTTGGATAGATTCCAAAACATATGTTATTGTGTAAAAAGGTTATCTGAGAGATTAGACGCTTATCAAAAACAAGATTTTAAAAAAGTGGGCATCCCAAAATACAAATAATTATATCAATGAATCAAAAGAGCAGAGTTAGACAAAATCTTAAGCCTAAAGCTGCATTAATATTTTTTTCCCAACTGGCTATATAGCTTGTAATTTTATGAACTGGATTTTGTTTTGGTTGTTGCCTGTATCCCTTCCAGATGGCATAATATAAATTGTATTATGACATAGAGACAGGAAAAGAGAAAGGCAGACTGTCTAAACACATGGCTCTCAAAAATCTAATTTCTCATCACTGATAACATGTGCAAACAGAATTTCCTCCTCAGTTAAAGTTGTGCCTATGGATTCCTTTTAACCAATAATTCTATTTTTTTATCAGATGCATATCTAGTCCTAAGAACTGTATCAAAAGACTGCTTCTTTTTTAATTATAAATTATATTCATGGTTGTGAATTTAATTATAAATTATATTCTATGGCTGTGAAACTAAAAATCATCATACATAAGCTTAGAATTTTGATCCAGAAGCTGAAATTAAAATTTTAATTTATTTTGAAAATCAAGTATGGATAAATTACAGATCGAACAAATTCCTTAATGCACTCTATTGACTTTTTTTCTTCTATCAGTTTTAAAACTAAACAATGTCTTTAATAACTTATATTTTTAACAGTGAAGGTCTATTTCTTTGGTAATACTGACAGTTGGGTGTTTTAGTCAATTCATCTTGAGTTAGATTTGCTGAGAATGACAAAAAAGATGTTATCTGAAGTCACAGAATGGTAGCTGATCAAGAATTCCATAATTGAGCAGCATACAATACAATAAAATAGGTTTCCATTTGAAATATAACTGTGAAATGTTACCTTGTATTTCTATCCTTTACCTCATTACTAAAATAGGTATATCTATTTTATATCTCGAGATAAATTTATCTCGAGATTATTCTGAGATTTAGTGCTTGAATGAAATTCTAACTTCAGATAGTTATGAGTCATTTAGATGACAAATCCAGATTTCTACTCAATCTTTATTTAATGAGAGAAAAGCCATTTTAGACACTTACAGTAATAAAATATCCTTCAATGACTAACCTTAAAAATTATAAAAGTTACCTGTAACATTTTATGTATTCTTTGGAAAAGTCGGGTAGTATTGAACCTTTAGTTTTATGTATAGGAAATATACTAGTTGTTAAGTTTACTTTTTAATCTTTGTTGAGGAAACATGGCATTATAACTATATATAGTTATGTTTCCCAATTCATATTTATATTATATAGTAATGAAAGAAATATAGTTGTATATAGGACTTACAGTCCATTTCATTTGTGACAGTAGTCTGAAATGTTGTTTTATGACAGAAAATAATGAAGATTTCTGTTTTGAAATCTTCTGAACTAGTTATTATTTCAAATGTTACCAATTATCCTATTTTATCACTCTGTGTTAAGGTTCTAGACTCAATTTATTTACAGTACCTTAGAATAAAAATAAAAAGTATTTTTTCTATTACATTATATCCAAAAATAATTTGTAAAAATTATTCCCAATACCTAGAAATGGATTTTAGATTTACAAAGGATTTTGATCATCACAGCTTATCAGAGTTCCAACAGCCAGAAAAATAGAGGGACCGAGATATTGTGAGATAAACACAGAATTTATTTTAATTAAATGTCTTACTTTTCAAGCTTACTAAGCTCATAAACTGCAGGCAATGTTTCTATAGTTATCTATCTCCTTATAAATCAAAATGATTTCGTTATAATTTTTCACTCATTATTTATTTCTATGAACCTTCAGTTTGAAGGTTTATATTTTCATGTATATCCTTTGCATTGTAGCCAAGGTTGTGTGTTTTGAAGTACATAGCCTATATTTTCCTTCAAACCATATTTTTTAAAAAGTAAAGTAGAAAGTGTGTATTTCCTTGTGTTAGAATAGCATTCACCTGAACGATACCTTTGCAGTTGAATTTGCTGTTGGGTTTGTCGTGCTCAATGCTCACGAGTCTAATCAGAGATGCAGGGTATATGCCAGAGAGGAGCAACCGGCCACAGTCCAGAACAATGCCTTTGCCAGCCAGCTCTGCAGGAGGCAAGGCAAGTACACCTCTCTGAGACTGGGAATATGCGTAGAAATTGCCAAAAAGAGCTGAATGGTAAAATATTTCAGATGTGTTGGAGGAAAACAATAAACTATCAAGATATACAAGACACCATTAGAGTGCTTGATGGGCATTTCTTGAGTAAGATTTTGAACTGTGAATACTGTGTCTACCTTTGCTCATAGGACATAAATGAATTCTGTAATTTGTTAACAAGTAGAAGAGTATTGCTTTACTCTCCAGCTGGTTTCCTGGGGGGAAAATAGTACTAAATCAAAGAGGAAATATTTTGTTAAACATATTTCTTTACCAGCAACCCAGCATAGTATTCAACATTTAAACTCACACATAGCTATTTTATTCTAATATCTTGAGGCTAGTGTTTGGGAAAAGGTGCTAATAAAAACAGCTTTTCCCTTACATTCTCCTGAATAATAAACCGTCAGTAGGAACACTTTTCCCTATAAGCCTAGTATGCTATAACAAGCAAATATTTGGACACCCATTAAAATTGAGCACACTAATTTAACTCCCTTAATATATTCTGGTTTTGTTTCCCAGTGAACTAATGATGACCATGGTATATTATCAAAATAGTGAATAAAGATTTTTTAAGTATATTTTTTAAACAAACAATATCCATTAACATATTACCAAAAAAAAGGTAGAGATAATAAAAGAAAGAAAAACAAACATTGCACAATTAAGTATTGCCACAGTATAGATCATATTAGTATCCCAGGGACATAAAACAACTGTGAGGAATTATACTGCAAATCCACTTGAGGGGATGGTATGGATCCAGTTCTTGTCTTGCAAGTTTTAAGATATCATTTGAAAGTTAAACAGAAAAAAAGATAGCCTATAAAGAAATTCTTTCTAAAGATGGAATTTCAGAGGTAAAAATGAGTGGATCATAGAGTTTTGTGTGTGTTCATGTATCAACTTCTCATGTTTCACACTTACACACATATAGAAAAAATACAGCAGAGAAGTAAAGGAATAAGAACACAAAAATATAGGTGGTACAACAGCGATCATAATCTCAAATTTTGGTTTTCTCCATACCACAATTTATAATGAGAAAAATTTAGATTTTTTTCTTTTCTTTTA
Organism: Callorhinus ursinus; assembly: GCF_003265705.2. Classification (NCBI taxonomy): domain Eukaryota; kingdom Metazoa; phylum Chordata; class Mammalia; order Carnivora; family Otariidae; genus Callorhinus; species Callorhinus ursinus. Next base: position 8,233,270 of record NW_027397074.1, on the reverse strand, counting down.
GAGAATAACACATGAATTTTGTATAGTAATATTAAGTAAGGAAAACTTTTATGAAATTGGCAAAACATGAAAATTGGACAGAGTATTCCTTCATTCATTCCCTTCTTAAGGCAAGTATATAAGTAAGATTGAAACCAATGTATAATAACATACACAAAGAGCTGGCATTTCTCTTGCTGAGTAATGTAAACATAAAAAATAAAACATATTTCCCACTGTTCTCAGTTTCAGATACCTTTCAGTTTTTCAATATATCATGCAACAGTCTCAAAAATAATTTTGCTGGTATGATTTTGCATAGTAATAACAAGTATTTTAATCAAAATAATGACATGTTGGGGCGCCGGGGTGGCTCAGTCGTTAAGTATCTGCCTTCGGCTCAGGTCATGATCCCAGGGTCCTGGGATCGAGCCCTACATCGGGCTCCCAGCTCCATGGGAAGCCTGCTTCTCCCTCTCCCATTCCCCCTGCTTGTGTTCCCTCTCTCGCTGTCTCTCTCTCTCTGTCAAATAAATAAAATCTTTTAAAAAAATAATGGTTAAGAAAAAAGGGGACGCCTGGGTGGCTCAGTCGGGTAAGCGTCTGCCTTCGGCTCAGGTCATGATCCTGGGGTCCTGGGATCAAGTCCCGCATCGGGGTCCGTGCTCCTTGGGGAGCCTGCTTCTCTCTCTCCCTTTGCTTTGCTCTCTCTCTCTCATGAATAAATAAAATCTTTAAAAAAATTAAAAAATAATGGTATGCTATGCATTCATATAGTATAGCAGACATCATAAAGAAAAACAGTAGTAACTCTTGCCCCCTTACTACCAACTACATCCTTCATCCAATGTAAATAGATATAATCTTTTAGTCATTTCTCACTTTATTCTTTTAAAGATTTATTTACTTGAGAGAACTAGAGAAAGAACACGAGCAAGGGAGAAGGGCAGAGGGAGAAGCAGACTCCCCACTGAGTGGGGAGCAATCCCGGGACCCTGGGATCATGACCTGAGCCAAAGGCAGCTGCTTAACTAGCTGAGCCACCCAGGCGCCCCAATCATTTCTCACTTTACATTAGGCTAGCTTAATTATCCCTCTTCTGTGACATTTTTTACTTCCCTCTCTTGGAAATCTTACCAGAAAATTGGATGATTCTCCTCCTTCCTAGAATCCTCACAGAAAGGAACTGACATAGAGCAGAGTTCGGATTTGATAAGATGGCTGCATAATATTCCACTGTGATAAGATGAGGTGGGGGATGGCAAGAACAGTGGTCCCTAATGAAATGCATTTTGCAGTGAACCTTAAACAAGTTAAAAGGCTACATATTATTTTCTCTTCATATCTTTTCTTATGGGTTTCTTATTTTACTGGACATAATTTAACATGAATTCTTGATGTTCCAATCTAGTTCATGCCAGCTACATTGGTTTAACTTTCTGGTTCAACACTGTTTATCTTCACATTTTCAAGACATTTCAAAATGCTTTTTTTTTTAAGATTTTATTTATTATTTGTCAGAGAAAGAAAGAGAGCTCGCACAAGCAGGGGGAGAAGCAGACTTCCTGCTGAGCGAGGAGCCCCATGTGGAACTTGATCCCAGAACCCTGGGATCATGACCTGAGCTGAAAGCAGATGCTTAACCGACTAAGCCACCCAGGCATCCCAACTTTTCAAAATGCTTTAAAGATGGTATTTGATGCACTGGCTGATTGAGTCAATGTATGATTTTTTTTTCTCACATTAACTTGAATGAACTTTGTATCTCTCATTAAAATAAATTATTCATATGATTTATATTTGTACTTTATAAGACTATTCAGCTTATTCATGAAAAAAATACTACCAAAGAAATCTACACTAGTTTGATTGTAGGAAAAAGATCATTTTAATTTTTATTGTTAGAAATCACCTATTAGCAGTTTTGATTTATATTAAGAAATATCTGAGGCAAAATATTCTCAGAATAAGAACACAAATGAAAGAATTTGCAAGTTAGTATCCTTATCAATATCTATATATCTGAATTTATTAAAATTGCTATGATGCCTTGTAGTGAATTGAGTAGTTGCCCTCCAAAGGATATGTCCACTCAGAACCTCAGAATGTTACTTTATTTGAATAAGGTTTTTTACAGATTTAATTAAGGTAAAGATTTTGAGATGAGATAATCCTGGATTAGGGTGGGCCTTAAATCCAAGGACAGCTGTCCTTATAAAAGAGACAGAAAAGGAGAAGACACAAAGGAATGCAGAGGCGAAGGCCATGTGAAGAAGGACGTAGAGAATGCAGTGATGCATCTACAAGCCAAGATATGCCAGAGATTGCTGACAGTCACCAGACACTTAAGAGACCCTCATGGAAGCCTCCAGAAAGAAGCAACCTTGACCATGCACTTCTGTCCTCCCAAATTGTGAGAGAATAAATTTCTGTTGTTTTAAACCACCAAATTTGTGGTAATTTTTTATGGCAGCCCTAGGAAACTAACACATGCCTTTTGATCATTTATTTATTACATTATATAAATAGTGGCAATTTAAAATTTTTTCATTTACTTTAAAATTTTTAAACAATAATATTCATTCTTTTTAGAATGAATTTTGGCAAATGCATATATTTGTGTAATCACCTCCATATACAAGACAAAAATAGTTTCACCACTCCTTACTGCGAACGCAAAACACAATAAAACACCCGTATGCCACTCTTTTGAAGGCAAATCCTTTCTTTACCCATAACACTTGGCAGTTATAGATCTATTCCCTTTTCCTACATTTTTGCCTTTTCCAGAATGTCATGTAAATGGAATCATGCTGTGTGTAGCATTTTGAGTTTGGCTTTTTTCACTAAGAATTATAATGCATTTGGGATTCATCTATGCTGGTGAATGTTTCAGCAATTTTTCCTTTTCTTTTTATTACTGAGTAATACAAATGTGCCACAGTTGTTTATTCATTACTTAATTGAGGGACACAATTTCAGTTATTTGGCTTTTGGTGATTATGAATAAAACTTCTATAAATACCCATATTTTTGTGTAAATATAATTTTTTACTTCACTTATATAAATATCTACGTCACATGATAGGTCTTTGGTTAGGTTTATTCCTAGGAATCTTGTGGCTTTGGTGCAATTGTAAATGGGGTTGATTCCTTGATTTCTCATTCCGCTGCTTCATTATTGGTGTATAGAAATACAACAGATTTCTGTACGTTGATTTTTTTTATTCTGCAACTTTATTGAATTAATGTATCAGTTCTAGCAATTTTTTGGTGGAGTCTTTCAGGTTTTCTACACAGAGTATCACATACTCTGCAAATAGTGAAAGTTTGACTTCTTCCTTGCTGATTTGGATGCTTTTTATTTCTTTTTGTTGTCTGATTGCTGAGGCTAGGACTTCCAGTACTATGTTAAATAACAATGGTGAGAGTGGACCTCCTTGTCTTATTCCTGACCATAGAGGAAAAGCTCTCAGTTTTTCCCCATTGAGGATGACGTTAGCTGTGGGTCTTTCATATAAGGCTTTTATGATGCTGAGGTATGTTTCCTCTATCCATACTTTGTTGAAGGTTTTTAATCAAGAATGGACGCTGTACTTTGTCAAATGCTTTTTCTGCTTCTATTAAGAGGATCATCTGGTTCTTATTCTTTCTTTTATTAATGTGGTGTATCACATTGATTGATTTGCTAATATTGAACCACCCTTGCAGCCCAGGAATAAATCCCACCTGATGATGGTGAATGATTCTTTTAATGTACTATTGAATTTGATTTGCTAGTATTTTGTTGAGAATTTTTGCATCCATGTCCATCAGAGATATTGGCTATAGTTCTTGCTTTCTTATCCAACCTATTTATTAATTGAGTGGTTGTGAATAACCTCAGGGCCTTCACTTTACTAGCTTTTTCTTCCTTTTCATTTTGCCCTGTCTTTAGTTTACTCCCTGTTGACTTAGAGATTAAGGTCATGATTCCATGACCTATCATTTTAATCATTCTCTTGGAAATCACCTAAACCCTGTTTCATTATATGTTTCAAATACACATGTTCTGGCAAAATCCCAGTCTTGAAAAAAAATCTATCTTCCTTCTGTATGATTTTATACCTATCACTCTACATGAAAAAAGAAAAGTCATACAAGGGGAAAATGAACTCTATAGTGATTATTAATCTAAACTAGGCTCCCAATAACATGTTCATGCTTGGTATTTTAAAATATTCTTTACTCTAATTTACTTTTCCTGTTTCTAAAGGACTATACACACTAACTCATTCTCTAAAAATGGTGGGTAAATATTTTGAAACCATATCAACTAAACTGTAGAACTTAAAATACAGTGGTGAGCTCTCAGGTCAATTTTTGTTAGAAAGTTTTTAACTGATGAAGGAGCAATACTGGAGCACCCAAAACTTTTAGGGCATCAAACAATTTGTAACACTCAACTTTTAGTTCATCTGCTGTACTGGGAGATGTAAAAAGTCAGGTGCTGACCAAGTGGAGAGTGTTAAAGAGAACCTCCCTGACATTAAGCTGGGACATAAGGGCTACAACCTCAGGAAAAAACCAAACCAGACCTAGGCATGACTAGTACCCTAACCTCAGAAGACAACAGGAAAGTCTGTTTGGGCTGAGCAGTGCTGGAGAAGTAACAGGAAAGGAAAAACATTTTAGAGACATTATGGCTATAGAACAATGGTTTAATGGGTTTTCAACCCAGCTATGTACTTTGAGATACTCAAGGAACTTCAATCCATGAACTTCGCTTAGTGTCATTGCCAATGGTGAGTTCCCTTCAGGCACCAGGCAGAAGCAAATGCAATTCCTCTCTGGGAAAAGGCATACTTAATTTTGGTCTCAAGTTACCTCCAACTGTCTTGGGCACCAACTACAGTCAAAGATGACTAAGTAATTAAAGAAAGAAGGATGCATGAGAATAAAAAAAAAATCAAGAGGAAGCAACATGAGACTCGTATACCTCAGATAATGAAATAATCAAATGTAGAATTAAAATAACCATGGCCACCTGTCTAAATAAACAAATAACATTGTAAGTTGCTCTAAAAGCCTTAAATAGGGGCGCCTGAGTGGCTCAGTCATTAAGCATCTGCCTTTGGCTCAGGTCATGATCCCAGGGTCCTGGGATCGAGCCCCACATCGGGCTCCCTGCTCAGCAGGAAGCCTGCTTCTCCCTCTCCCACTCCCCCTGCTTGTGTTCTGTCTCTCACTGTGTCTCTTTCTGTCTGTCAAATAAATTAGACCACATTAAAATTAAAAACCCCACTGCAAACTGAAAAAAACAGTGTGAGAGGAAATATCTGCAACATATATGACAAAGGATTAGAATCCAGAATAAAGAACCCTTAAAAATCAATATGAAAAAAACGCAATAGAAAAATGGACAGGATGAACAGACATCTCATAGAAGGGGAAACTTGAAAGGTCGATAAATATAGAAAGATGCTAAACCTCAGACCACAGTGAAATAACATTTAGACTCACCAGTTCAACAAAAAATTAAACATCTGGAAATATCAAGAGCTTGTGAGGATATGGGGTACAAAAAACATTTCTATACCACAAATGGGGTTGTTAATAAGTACAGCTGGTTTGGAAAACAATTTGGCACTATCCAGGAAAAGTGAAGACGTACAAAGCCTAGGACTCAGCAACTCCAGTTAGACATCCATCATGCACAAGAAAGTGAGCAAAAGGATTACCTATACTAGCAAACCCCAGAAACTTCCCAAATGCCATCACTCCAAAAAGGATAAGTAAAGTCAGGAAGCACCCTGAGACAGGTTAGTATCCAGGATGTTTACCAGGGAATGTTCAGTGAAGTGGGATTAACACCTGGCGGAGGGAGGGGAAGGAAGTATGGACCACAAAGGGGGAGAAGTCAAGCGGCAGCAATGTCAGGTAACTTTGGAATTCCCCAGGGGAGAGGCTCTCATACTAAAATGGACTGTCAAAGTTGTCCTGTGTTGAGTCAAAATGGCCAGGCCTTGATACCCCACCTCAATCCCTAATTAAATGTGGGCCACACTCAAAAGGTCCTGACACTGGGCAAGGAAGTCCTCCATGGAGGCAATCCCTGAAGGGGCTGACAGCTGAAGCTTATCTACTGACCACCCTCACAACACTTGGGACAAGCTCTTCCTTGAAAGGAAGATCTAAGTGGTACATCTCCATGTCCACCATACTGCTGTACATTCACACAATGGAATACTATACATCAGTGAAAGTCAATGACCTACAGCAGTCAATGTGGATACTGAGAAGAAAAAAACAAACAAAAAAGAATACCTGGGATATGCCTGGGAAACTTGAAACCCCATATTCCTCTGAATGCACCAGGCCAGATGGAGTAGCCCACTTCTCCTTCCCAGAGGTAGGTAGCACCCCACTTTCTGCCCTGAGTTGTACTTAAATTTGCTGAGAATATATAGAGTAAATAAAAGTTAAATAGGGTCTATATATTAAAGAAGATACTACGTATGTTGGCAGGAGAAATGTAAGTACTATAGAAAATCATATCCTGCATGCCAGAGATCCAGGAAGAGGTCTATGTCACATAAGCCAGAGAGCTTAACAGTGCATCTCTGAGGTTGACAGAAACCATGATGCTGTTTTTATCTTTCTTTAAATTTTTCCCCTTTTTACCTTTATTGGAAAAAATAAAAAGATCTAAATCCTTAGGAAGTAAGTCATTTACATCCAAATTTATTCACATGAAAATCCAACAGATTTGAGGGAGGCCTTCCCTTCCTTTGAGGACTATGTCTGGTTATGTCCAGGAAAGAACAAAGAGTTCATTTTGTTTTCAGAAATGTTTTGAACAACAACAAAAAAGAGATAGGAAGGCTAAATACTTTACTGCATGATCATAGTATATGAGAGGGCCTTTAAAAAACAAGAAAATGATGATGTTTATACTTTTTTAAAAATTCATGGCAATTTTGTCTAAAGCTAACTTAAATGAAATATAATTATATATAGGAGAAAAGTCACAATAGTTCAAATCAATCTCTTCAAACAAACTGATCATCCAAATCAAAAATTCTACTCTCTTCTCAATAGAAGTTGATTGCATTCTAGTGTTAGAATTATTGACACAACCAAAATAACTACAAGAAGTATGTGTGCTTTCTAGTTAAAACAAATAGAAATAGCTCTTTGACCTTGTAGAAGTTTATCAAGGTCTTTGGAACTCAATTTACCCAACTATAAGTGAATATTTTGGCAAAAGAATTTATAAAATCCTTTCCAGCTTCAATATTTCATGTATTTTTGATGCTCTGATTCAAATGTATTTTATTATCAAATTCAAAAGGAAAAAAAGTAAACCATTAACATTATTGTTAAAAATAATTCAGAAATTATTTTTGGTCTCTTCATGATCTATGCTGTAAGGTTCACATTCACTAGAAGCTCCCATATGGTGTAATTCTAAGACATTATTGCCTCCTCTAAGCCTCATGTGGTCTATATATTAGTCAATAATTATTCTCCATTCTACAAATGTGTATACATCCTATACTGTTTCTTTTGACATTCCTCTATTTTATTGTTTTCTCTTCCCTTTTTTTTGGATGGTTTTAATCCCATACTCATCTGAACGTTAAATATTTCTTTATTAAAAATTTAGGTCAAATGTCAACTTCTTTATTAAACTTTGCTTGTCACCCAGTATAAATGGTGTTTCTTTACTTAATGCTTACTAAAATGAATCTTAATTAAAATATAATGCATCACTTTATCCTATGGTTTTGTTCTATGTGTTTCCGTCTTGCCTTCTCTAAGAAAAAGTTCCTTTATCATGTCTTGGGCATGCAATATTCAACCTAATGTCAGCCTCATCATTCCCCAATGCCTAGGAATTAAAGGACATTCTCATATTTCAGAGATAGTGATCCTTAGGAAGGAAAAAAAGCTCAGAAAGATTGTCACAGTTTTATCCAATACACACTCATGACCTAAATTCCAGGACCAGATACAGGATTGATAGGTCTAACTTAGTCTTAAGTTGCGTTGCATGATCAACTAGATGGTGCACCATGAGATGGCTCATCACTAACCATAATTCTGATCTAGAACTGTGGCTATATTCTCCCGGATGTCTTGACAAATTTACCTCTTAAGAACAGGTAAGGGCATCTGGGTGGCTCAGTCGGTTAAGCATCTACCTTCAGCTCAGGTCATGATCCCAGAGTCTTGGAATTGAGTCCTGCATCAGGCTCCCTGCTTAGCAGGGAGTCTGCTTCTCCCTCTATCCCTACCCTCCTGCTTGTGATCTCCCTCTCTCTCTCAAGATCTCTCTCTCTCAAGTAAATAAATAAAATCTTAAAAAAAAAAGAACAGGTAAATTAGTGTGAAATGCACTTCACCAACCTAAGATAGCATAACAAAAAAAGAGAAATAAGATGTTTAGAATATATAAAAAAGGAAATACTGGGTTCCAAAGACAAAAGAGAATTCTAGGACTTGAATACTCCAAAGCAAAAGCTTTATAAACTACAAGAGATATGCAATTGTTCATTACTTTGTATAGTTATTCTTATTATCCCTTAATAATTGGAATTAATATTTAAAATGGGAGAGCATAAAACATAAAAAAGTATCAGAAAGATACTTTGCATATATAATTACTATGAAAATAACTAGAAAAAATATAGATTTTTGCTTTATAATATTTGACTACATAACTATTTGAAACAAAAAAACTATTAAGAACCATTACAATGAAGAATCCTTTTGTGAAAAAGAAGTATATTAATTTTTGCTGTTGCCTTTTGATATTAAAAATGAGGGTGAATTTTGTTTTTTATCATAAAAGTCCTTTGCTTCAAGTAGTAATTACATAATTTACTTGTGACTAATACAAATTGTTAAACCATTATGGTTAATAATATATGTTAATTAACAAGAAGCATTAGTTATAAAGCTTAATTTCTACTAAATATCTTAGCTGCTGATGTAGATACATTAGGGTTTTACTTCCCTATTAAACCTTACAATATATCCAAACACCATTTTATCCTACAGCATTATTTTAAATATAAGTAGTGAAAGTTAATGCTATGTATAATCATATAATTAGGTTCTTGCCCATTTAAATGTGTTGACATTTACACTAAATTTTTTTCTCATATAGAGACAGAAAACAGCAAGGAGTTCTGTTTAAACAAATTTTTGACTATCATCTTATAGAGTTTTGTACAATTTTGTTGTACAAATAGTGTTATAAATTAAAAATAAATCTAATTTATTTCTATGCATGGCTTTTTAGAAAGACCTATTTTTAGAAATCATCTGATCCCAATGGTGTGCAAGGATCTCTTCTAGATGTTAGGATACAAGCCAATAAGAGGCTTGCCATGTAATTGGAAATATGGGCTATAAATTTAAAGAAAACATAAATAATACAAAATACATTTTTATAGATACTATTAATAAAATTATTTGTATTATTATTATTTATGTAATAGGAACTATAAAAATATGTTTTTCAAAGTTAGATTTTAACTCCTTCGGAATGGATTAGGTTTGTGTAAGCAAGTGAGTAGGGGGCATTTTCATCAAGTAAACCACATATTGGATTGTACACAATGGTTCAAAGGATGGCAAAAAACCAAGTACAGGGTGTGTAGAGGTGATTAGTGAGAATTATATTTTGAGAGGGAGAATGTAATACTTTCAAATTTATTTTATTTTAAAGATTTTATTTATTTGAGGGCAAGAAAGAGTGAGAGAGAGCAAGAGAGAATGAGGAGAAGCAGATGGAGAGGGAGAAGCAGACTTTCTGCAGAGCAGAGAGCTGGAGGTGGGGCTTGATCCCAGAACCCTGAAATCATGACCTGAGCCGAAGGCAGACGCTTAACCGACTGAGCCACCCAGGTGCCCCAGTACTTTTAAATTTAATTAATGCTATCATTCAATCATTTCTTGAAGGCCATGTGAGTAGAGAAATAACATGGTCATGCTCAACAGAGCTTCTCAAACTTTAATGAGCACTCCAATCACTTGGGGATCCTGCTAAAAACACAAATTCTGATTCAGAAGTTCTCAACTACAGCTTGTGATTTCACCTTTCTAACAAGTTTCCAGATGATGCCAATACTGCCAATTCCCAGACCCCTCACTGAATAACAAAGTTGAACAGACAGCTGCAGAGCCTGGAAATAAAGAAGCTAATTGAAGTCTAATGCTGGAATCCTGATGTAAAGCAAAGAAGGTTAGTGACAGTAAGAAAGGAGATTACAGAATGTTAGAAATGTTACAATGGAAGAAGTCATGGTTATATGTCAATTATACCTCAATTAAAATTTTTAAAAATCTAAAAAAGAAAGAAAAGAAAAAGAATTAGTATGTTAGGAGATTTGTCTCCGTTTGGGAGGATCGCTGAGAAAGATGAATTCATTTGTTTTTCTGTTTGTAGGATTGAAGGCATAATGCCAATTTGAAAATAAATAGAAATTCTGAAATGTGATGTGGTTTGGAGGGAACAACAAGTATCCTTTTAGACTTTACATTTGCAATAGTGGTGAAACACCCACTGGACCTGTGCACAGGCCATACCAGGTGAGGATATGGAGCTCTGAAGAATCCTGTACATTTCTCTTTCGAGATGGAAGTTTTGGTCATGGAAGCAGTTGAAATCATCCAGGAACAATAAGCCACAAAAACGGGAATCAACACATAAAACCAGATACACTCAAAGGAGGAGAAACAGTCTGAAATGTGGGTAAGAAGTCATGGAAGTTAGGAGACCTTAGTACTTTGGACATCGGGGCCAGAATGTCATCAATGAACTCAGATGTGTAGGGCAAATGACTTCTTTTAGTAATGATGAAACTACAAATAACTGGGAAAAGTCCAAGTTTAATTGAATTCTTCTGAGCTACATGTCATAAAAAATATTTTCATTTACCTAGAATATTTTCAATATCTACAAAATTTTGCTGCTGACTACAGTAATATTCCTCCATTTAGCCTTTCTCATGTAACCTACCTGAAGGTATTTTCTCCATCTCCTTATCTGTACAATAATGTGAAACTTTCACACTTTTTTTTAATGTTATGTTAATCACCATACATTACATCATTAGTTTTTGATGTAGTGTTCCATGATTCATTGTTTGTGCATAACACCCAGTGCTGCATTCAGTACGTCCCCTCTTTAATACCCATCACCAGGCTAACCCATCCCCTCACTCCCCTCCCCTCTAGAACCCTCAGTTTGTTTCTCAGAGTCCGTAGTCTCTCATGGTTCGTCTCCCCCTCCGATATCCCCCCTTCATTTTTCCCTTCCTGCTGTCTTCTTCTTTTTTTTTTTTAACATATAATGTATTATTTGTTTCAGAGGTACAGATCTGTGATTCATCAGTCTTGTACAATTCACAGTGCTCACCATAGCACATACCCTCCCCAGTGTCTATCACCCAGCCACCCCATCCCTCCCACCCCACCCCCACTCCAGCAACCCTCAGTTTGCTTCCTGAGATTAAGAATTCCTCATATCAGTGAGGTCATATGATACATGTCTTTCTCTGAATGACTTATTTCGCTCAGCATAATACCCTCCAGTTTTATCTCATGATAAATAAGTGAGGCTGGTCAAGGGTTAAGTCTCAGTACTGTGTGTTTGCTTACTTGAGCACAAAACTTTGGGAATTCTTTCAGAGTTTTACATCCTTCACTTATATATGAATTTGAAATAATACTAGGTGTAGCTTACATGTGTTTTCTTGTTCAATGATGATTTAGAACTCAGCTGAGATATTCAATTATTTCTTTAATATTGCTTTATACACTTAAGAGATATTATAAATCCTATTTTATTTTTTATAAATCCTTTTTTAAAGTCAGTTTTTATTTTTATTTATTTATTTATTTATTTATTTATTTATTTATTTATTTTTTTGGAGAGAGAGCACATGTGAGAGAGAGGGGTGTAGGTGCAGAGGGAGAAGGAGAGAGAGAATCTTACGCAGGTTCCATGCCTAGCATGGAGTCCAACTCCGTGCTCCATCTCATGACTCTGAGATCATGACCTGAGCTTAAACTAAGAGTCAGACATTTAACTGATTGAGACTCCCAGGTGCCCCTAAAATTAGTTTCTGAAAATGCATCTTTAGATCTTTCATATTGCTCCTCTAACATTTTATTCTCCACCCACCTTTCATCATTGTATTACTTTGAATAAATAGTGTGTTTGAATATTATGAACACCTATATTTTAACTTTAAAGACTAGTGTAGGATTAAACCTAGAATAGTACAGTGTCCGGTAAATAAAATTGTGCCCAATTTCAAAAGCAGTAAGGAAATTATATCACAATTTGTATGTTTTTCCTATTTCTACTCCTTTTTTTTCTTGCTGTCTTGTGTTACTTACCATTTATACTTCGAATTTTTTTTTTTTTTTTTTAGTTTTCTAATGATAAAATCTACCCAGTAATACTTAAATACTTAAGCACTGGAAACACTTAAGACAAAAGACATGCATATTACTTTAAAAATTATTCACAGGCTTGTATAACTAGTCTCAGTATGATAGTGCCTTAGACACTGGGGAGGGTATGTGCTATGGTGAGCACTGTGAATTGTGCAAGACTGTTGAATGACAGATCTGTACCTCTGAAACAAATAATGCAATATATGTTAAGAAAAAAAAAAAAGAAGAAGATAGCAAGAGGGGAAGAATGAAGGGGGGGAAATCGGAGGGGGAGACGAACCATGAGAGACTATGGACTCTGAGAAACAAACTGAGGGTTCTAGAGGGGAGGGGGTGGGGGGATGGGTTAGCCTGGTGATGGGTATTAAAGAGGGCACATTCTGCATGGAGCACTGGGTGTTATGCACAAACAATGAATCCTGGAACACTACATCAAAAACTAATGATGTAATGTATGGTGACTAACATAACAATAAAACATTAAAAAAAAAAAAGTACCAATTCTAGTACGCCTGGGTGGCTCAGTCGTTAAGCATCTGCCTTCCGCTCAGGTCATGATCCCAGGGTCCTGGGATCCAGTCCCGCATTAGGCTCCCTGCTCAGGGGGGAGCCTGCTTCTCTTTCTCCCCCTGTGATCTCTCTCACTCTTGCTCTCTCTCAAATAAATAAATAAAATCTTTTTTTTAAAATACCTATTCTATATTACTCAATTAGGTACTGATGAGGTAAATTAAAGGCTTTGGTGATCCTTCAATATCCTTTCCTTCTGAGTCATGTTGTTGATGCCTAGTGGGTTTGAATTAGGTTAGTGTTTTTGGAGATGAGACCTGTAAATAAAGCACAGCTGGCCCATGTTCATGGTGCTGTTAACTGAATAATCATAAAGGCAACATTCAGAAGTAAAGGGTCAAAAAGAAAAGGGTTAGATTAAATAAGTTGTTAGTGAAAAGGAACTGAAGAGAGATAAAAATCAGGTATCAGGCTATGGAACTGAAACAGGGTAACACAGAGCAAGTAGAATTGCAATAGGTTGAAAGCAGAGAGAAGCAGATTTCTAAGACCTTGGTACTTATAATCTAGGGGCTATCATACAGGACAGCAGCAGTGTTGATTAATAGGAGTATTAGAGATATTAAGGGTGTTGCGTTGGTTCAAACCTGATATTGTTTTTTCTCAAATAAAAGAACAGGTTTGATGTAAGTTTTTGGTGGATGTGATTTGACAAAAGTATTACAAATTCAATTAAAAACGAAATGGTGATTATTGTTATGAAAATTGAAATTTGAATAAATAGTGAAACTATATTGTGAGGGTTCATAACCCTCACAATGGAGACCAACAGACTGATAGGCCTGGAGTAGATTTCTGGTTCTGCCATTTGTTAACTTCTAGTAATGGCATCAAATTCTGAGGGACAATGCATGAATTAAATAATATAATGAATGAACTATATTGGTTTATAGCTAGATTGGTTTTTTTTTTTTTTTTGCTTGCTTATTTGTTTGGTTTTTGTCAGTTTGGCTGGGCCCAGTGCCCAGATCTGTGGTCAAACATTATTCTGGATATTTCTATGAGAGTGTCTTGGGATGAGATTAACATTTAAATCAGCAGATTTTGAATAAAGCAGATTGCCTTTAAAATGTGGGTGGGCCTCATTCAATCAGATGATGGCCTGAATAGAGCAAAAGACTGACCTCCCAGGTGCAAGAGGGAATTCTGCAGCTTGACAGCCTTGGGACTTGCAATGCAACATCAGCTCTTTTCTGGGTTTTCAGCCTGATGTCTGTTGAGCTTGAACTACAGCATGAGCTCTTTCCTGTATATTCAACCTACTGGCCTAGACTTGCCAGGCTCCATAACTGATCAAGCCAATTTCTTTAAATAAGAATTAGATTCATAGTTGGATGTAATGGCATTTATTTAATTCTGTGAAAAGAGAGAGAGAGAGAGAGCACAAGCAGGGGGAGTGGCAGGCAGAGGGAGAAGGCAAAACAGGCTCCCAGGACCTGGGATCACCACCTGAGCAGAAGACAGATGCTTAACAAACTGAGACACCTAGGTGCCCCTGTGAAAAGTTATTTTTGAATAAACATAGAATTTTCACAAAAAGACTCAAAAAAATGTTTGTACCTTCTAGGGATGATAACTCTAAGGATATCAGACCTAGGACCTGTACAAGAGATGATAGGTGATGAATTATAGTCTTTCACTGGGGCTTTTGGAGGAGGAAGTAGATGGATAAGTACAGCAGTCCCACAAGGAACAGAAAAATGTAAGAAATAAGAAATATAGCAAAGAAAAGAAATTTTGTTTTTGATATAGACTATCAGATCTGGAAGTCATCTTATCTTCATTTACGCTAACTCCTCATTTTAAAATAAAGAAACCAAAATTGATAGTACTAGATTTCTCCAAAGTCACATTGCTGGTTGTGACAGAAATCAGAGTTCATAACTCATGTTCCAGGGTCTATACAGCTACGCCTAAAAAAATGAATTTGATAGGCCATATGTCAATATTCTACAATATCAATATTTCCTTAGCATGCATAAAACTTTTAAGCTCATTAATACCTTAATAAGGTTTGTGAATTTTTACTTTACTAAGACATGAATAGAATAAACATCTCTTTCCTTTTCCTGGGGTAAAAGAGGAGCTATATAATTATAAGGATATTAAAAATATAATTTCATGAGATCATCTACTTTTCTAGCATGGTATTTTATAGCTCATGTTGACATTCAAATCAAGAACACCATCTAAAAATCTTTTCCATTTGATTATAATGCAAATTATTTAACTATAGAAACCTTGTTTGTCTTTTAATGACTATATTTCTAGTTCTGGGGATAGCCTGGGACCGAATAAGTCATCAATAAATATTGTTTAAATGGATGAATGAATGGATAGCCATAAGTTCAATTCCATGAAAAACATGGAAATGAGTAAAACACATTCTTAGAAATGTGGAACTATCACTTAACAGAAAACAGCAATTTTATATTTTAAAACCAGTTAAAAGCTATTTCCATCAACTTATAAACATAGTTGTTTTAGACAAACCCTTAATAAAGACCTAGAAAAAGGGACTTTTTTAGGCAAAGTAACACGGCAGATAATTTTAATTCATGTAAGTTATTTTGGCAAAGCAGTAGGGTATGCAGAAGAAGTGACTACAAGAGAGAATATTCTATTTCATGGAATTCTAAGAACTGGGAATGTAATAGGAAGAGCTTCATTGCCATTAGAGTTTGAGAATAGTTCTATATCCAAAGAAAGTTCATAGACTTTAGCAACGGGAATTTGTGAAACTTTTTTTTTTATTGCTCTACTACAGATGTCTTCCTTTTTCTTTCCCACTATCAGATGGCTGACTGTAATCTCCTAGTATCTATTATCTCATAATTTTGGCATGCACATAACTTTGGCTTATTGTGACTGTCCTCCATGTTATTCCTTATTAGAACCTTATATTTACTAAACCAACAGCTAACTGAGTCAGCCATTTGGTTTTCCTTGTTTCGAATTTCAGTGAGAATCTTTGTTCTAGTTCTAAATGGAAGGTTATTAGGTTGGGTTAGAACTGGATGTTTTTAGATGGTTTGCACAAAAGTGGTTTAAACAGCTGTGGCCAGAGTGAAGGTAATAGACTCCTGTGAAACACACAAAAAAATTTCTCCTACTTCATCAGATGAGGATTTCACCAAGGTGGTTTCCAGTTTGTAGGACTGTAGGGAGGGAAGGCACAGTGCTCCTTGTAGGAAAATATTTTCCCAATTTTATACATCAGAGAACTGAGGCTGAGAAAAGTAACATAACTGGCCTTGGTCATACACCTTGTGAATTTTTGAGGGCTTAGAGAATTGCCATTTCCATATCACACTATCTTTTAGTCCTCACACCAATCCTATTCTTGGACAGGTTCTCTTCTCTTTCTTTAGTCTTCTTATAACTAAAACTATTTTGGGATCATTGCAAAATGTATATTTATAAGGTGAATTGAAAGATAAAAAGAGAAAGAAAGATAGTTAAAAGAAGAGTAAGAAAGGAGAAAAGAAGTACATTTGCAGCTGTGATAAAAAGTTACTCTTCATATGTGAGTCAGCAATTCTAGAGTTCACCCGCTTCTCTTAAGTGCATATAGTTTATAATTCTTCCCATAATCTATTTTGATTGTGTACTGCTGCAGGTCTGCTATTTAATACTTGGTTGATTTCCTCAGAAGAGTCAGGATTCCTAAATCTACCAAGCAAAGTTAACCACTTATATATACCATTACACTTACAATTTTAAAACTCCATGAACTCAAAAATTATATAATATAAAAGGAACATGGTGATTTGTAACTAATTATACATAAGCCTTATCCAGATATATCATCCAAATAGAAATTTACTTAGAAATACATAGAACAAGTTTGCTGACAGTTTGCTTCACAATGAACAGACACACACAGAAGAATAAAGGACAGAAGGTCTATTCAAACTGATAAGTAAACAATATTAGCTGAAATATCAGCTAGGAGAGTTGACTCCTTGTCGAGGTCAGAGATTTTAATCTTGAATTTATTTCTTTTAACATTTTAGGAGAGTAGAATGGCTGGCAAAAATACTGCTTACACATTATATTAGGTAATTTTTTTCTGATTCATTATTCAATATTTCCTCCTTAAGCATTTAGAAACAAAATGTGCTTCAGATGCAAAACCCTAGGGTCTTGCAATTTTATTAAATGTTTTCAGCAAATATATCTTCTTACCTTTACTTATTTTCTGGCTGAGAAATCAAGAAAGGGAAACAGGAAAATTTCCCATCGACTTCATAAACAATCAACAAGGTGTATACAGAGAAATGAATAAAAGAAAATAAAAATTTATCTTTAAAGTCATTTGAGTATGTGCTACTGTCAGCATGAAATTGGAGAAGAGATGAAATGCGGATATGGATGAATTTGGCACTCAATTTATTAATTTCTAAAGTTTACTTGACAGTATCTTCATTTTTGTGAATTAATTTAGCTAACTTAAATTAAATCTGAGTGTGCTGGTTTACTGTAACTGTGGTAAACTTACAAATTGAGCAGTCTGGTTATTTCTTTTATAGAAACTTAAAATTCCAATAAAGTTCATGGAAAAAGTAAATCTATTCTACAAGATCTGCACTTTATACAGTATAGCTTTTCGGAAGAAAACAGTACAATGTATAAAATTGTATCCAGCTTAATTTTATTTTAGTAAAGAAAATATGTTTTGGATAAAGAAAGTTATGTTTATGCTTTTTCAGTGATTAAATGTCAAGTTAAAAATAGAAAACTCCTTCCATACAAAACAATAAATAATAACCTGCTAAACATTCTTCTATGACCTCCAAATAGCAATGTCATTGGCCCCATTTCATTTCTTAAAGCTCAAGACCAGAGAGAAATAGGAGAAAAAATTCATTTTCACAAAACAACCTAATCATTAAAAATATAGTATAGTACAATTGCCTAACCTATGAAAATACTCTATGAATCAAAGAAATTGTGACTATTTAAATGAAGAAGTGTTATTGACAGTAAAGATGTTATCTCTTATGGGTTTTAATCCCTGGTAGGGAGTTTAAATTTGACTGATGCCCCTTTATATAAAATCTCATGGGACTGATGTCATCTCTATGTCCTCTACTATGCTCCTAAATGTTTTTATAACGATCATTGTAATAAGCTCTGGGATTTTAAAGACATGGGGTAAGTCAATGACATTTTAAGCATCATCTCCTTTTTTTTTTCTTCTTTCACGTTACTAGTGCCTTTTCAAGCATGTTTTATTATTTCAGAGTTCTGTAACAAACTACCAAATAAAATCCATAGAATTCAATAACCAATGTACCAAATATTTTAAACAAAAGTTAATCAAGGCAAAAGTAGCATTAACTCAAAATAGTTTTCCTGCAGTGAAGGATAAATTATTTAAATTGCATTTTAATCATTTACAGAAAGTTGGCATACTAGCTGTGAATAAACTAAGTAAAAACAGAGCCATGGAAAATGAATGCAATACTATCAACAATTCAAGGCAAATGACATCTTATTTATGCTCCCAGGTTAATCTATATGTTATTGATAATGCATTGATATATAAGACAGAATACCTATCATTTTAAGCACAGAAAGACTTCAAGATGTGGCTAGGTGTTAAAAGTTCCCTAGAAGATTGTTTACCTCTGAATCCTTATACATACCTGGCAAAGTGAGTGTACCTAAGTATTTAACATATTTTTTGAATGCTGAAAAATAAAAATAAACAATCTTGCTCAGTACAAGTCAAGATTTCTGTGGGAGAGACAAGAGGAATAATAGATTCAACATTTAGGGACATCAAGGTAGTCCAAAGAAAATGAGAATCAAAAATATTGGGCACAGTGGGTTAAGTGTCTGCCTTCGGCTCAGCTCATGATCCCAGCATCCTGGGATCAAGCCCGGCATCCTGCTCTCTGCTCAGCTGAGAGTCTGCTTCTCCCTCCCCCTCTCCCTCTGCCCCTCTCTCTCCACTTGTGCCGTGTCTCTCGCTTTCTCTCTCTCTCATATAAATAAATAAAATCTTTAAAAAAAACCTGCAAAATATAGATGAATGGAAGTTCCAGAAGAGATAGGAAAACAAAGGAAATATAATGTAAAGAATGATGAAAAATGGAAGAAAAATAAAGGGAGGTATCAAAAGAGGTTTATCAAAGAAGGAAGTCAAAGGATATTTTGAATGGTTATTTTTTACCTCATTCATTCATTCATTCATTCATTCATTCATTCATTCATATATATTGATGTCTACCATGTGCCAGTCATTCTTCCAGGAACTAGAGGTAAAACAATAAACACAAAACCTTCTCTCTTATCAAGCCATAGAACTTACATACTAATGGGGGAGACACAATATGTAATATGTAATTTCTGAGAAGAGATAAATAGTAGGATAATTTAACATTAGGGTAATTCTTATGAAGACAGAGAGAGAGGAGTTACTCTTTCAGAAAGGTTGGTCAAGAGGGTCTCTCTGATCAGTTAGCACTTGAACAGACTCTTAGATTCAGACATATGGGGTCAGTTAAAGGAATGGGGGGGAACAAAAGGAATGTTCCACAGTTCTAGTGCTGCTGGAGAAGAGCAAGAGCTAGAGAGAAGGCAATGAGCTAAGAGAAGGAATAGCACTTACATCATATTGGTCTTAACAGTCCATGTGGATCTGATTCTTTGTGAGATGAGAAGTCACTAGAGGGCATTGATCAGAGGAGCAACTTGATCTGACTTGCAGATAAAAATTACTTTGGTTGCTGTGTGGATTATAGACTGTAAAAGCTCAGAGACAAGTATGGTACTTTTATAATCATAGAAGGAAAAGACCTTCATTTGTCCTTATTAAAGAAGAACATTTAATATAATTAACACAAGATAAAAAAACCCTTAGAAATGAAGGGTTATTGGCTCAGAGGAAAAACGAAAACTGAAAACCTGGCTAAATTTTAGCATAAAAATAGGTAATTCAAAAGTGGGAGATTTATTTTACATTGGCTAATTGGCTGGACAAGTGAAAAACATGGTGAGATTTAATTTTTTCATATAAAAATTAGAATGTAAGTATTTGAAAGGAATTCAGTGTCTGTTTTGGAAGAGGAGTCATCATTACCCTTCACCAAGAGGAGAATATATAAATATCCTTCAGGATTCCTAAAGAATAAACCATTCCTTCAAAATGAATGTGGAAGAGAAAGTTGTTAGGAGACATTCATTCCCCCTGCTGTTAATCCCCTCTTCACCTCTCCTCACTCAGCTGGTTTAGGCTCATGGTAAGCCCTGTGAATGCTTTTTTCACAACTCTCCTTGGTCCCTTATCACTCTGGCCAGGCAGGCATTACCTCCTTTATCGCTAACCTCACTCCCCTCCAGACGCCCTGCCAACCCATCTCCTTTAACTATATTTTCCAGTTTCAATCCAGCCTGTTTATAAATCTCTTGACCCCACCTCTTCTCATCAGCCATCCTCTTGCTCATATTTCTTTCTCCTCCTCCTGAGTCATTAAAAGTGCTCAAAGGTCTCCCATAATACAAACCAGGATCAACCACTTTGATCCTACGCATTCTCTAATTTCCACCCACTCTCTTCTCCTTTCTCATGCAAACTTCAGTTGTCCTCATTTGCTTGTCTCCTCTTTCAATTTTCCCACTTATATTGCTCATTGAACTGGAAACTGGTTCCACCTTCAACATTCTCCTGAGTTATCACTAACATCCTCTTAGACATTGTGTTAGTCTGTTGTTGGAAGTTCTACTGATTTAACACTGTTGACACGTTACTCAAAACTCTTAATATCTTGTCTTTTTCTTTTTTTAAGATTCTATTTATTTATTTGAGAGAGAGAGAGAATGAGCAGGGAGAGCGGCAGAGGGAGAGGGAGAAGCAGACTCCCCGCTGAGCAGGGGTTGATCCCAGGATGCTGGGAGATGCTTAACTGACTGAACCACCCAGGCGCTCCCTTAATACCTATCTTATGTGACATTACGCTCCCCCTGTTTTTCTCTAATCTCACTAAACCTTCTCTTTTGTTGCTTGTTGCAGTCTTTGCTTTACTCATCACTTATAAGTTGTTATGTCTCATAACATCTGTTCTCTGCTCTTCTCACTCTAAAATCTTCCATCACTGGTCTCAACCTTCATCTAGATTTTAACTAATACCAATTTACTTATGGTTCCCATATTTACACATATATTAGATACTAGGTCCAACACCTAGCCACTTTATACAACTTCCTCTGGGACATTTCTATCCCTAGGCTGCAGCTGTCTTCCTCCTTGTTCCCATAATATTCTGTGAATATTGCTATCAGTTCACTTCTGGTATTTTTTACTAATATGAATATGTTCATGTGTATATCTCGTAAAAAATTGTGAGCCACTTGACATAACAGAACGTGTTTGTTTTGTCATCTTTATATTTGTAATACAGAGCACTTGTAATATAGTAGGTACAATTTAAACATGAATTCATGATGAAATAATGATGATTTTCTACATGAATTCAAACCAAGATGCAACAAAGGATTTTAAAAATTTTCTTTTAACTTGAAAGCACAATATTTTAAATGGATTCAAATCTAACAATTCTCTCAACCTAATTGGGAGATGACTTCAAGGGAGGGAGTTTCCAATGCCTTTTATCTCCAGAGGGAGTCCCCTTGTCCTAGAACTCTGATGAGCAGCATGAAAATCTTTATTATATAGACATCTGTTCCACTTATTCTTACTAGTTTTGGTGCTCTTCAAAGAATCTGTTTAATGCAAAAATACTTATATGTTTTCATTAGAGACATAAAAAATACATTTGGATGATCAAAGTGAGAACTTTAGGGTAATTTTAATGATGATTAATGCACTTACAGTAGGTTGTACTATTCAAAGCATTTCACATTTGTTATGCTATTTAATACCTACAAAATTGTTCTTTTATATGTCTGAATATTTTAAACTATTTCCTATCAAAAGACTGAGACATTAGTGAAAGAAGAAAACATTAAAATTATTACATATGGTTTTGGGGTGCCTGGGTGGCTTAGGTGGTGGAGCATGCAACTCTTTTTTTTTTTTTAAAGATTTTATTTATTTATTTGAGAGAGAGAGAGAGTGAGAGAGAGAGAGCACATGAGAGGGGAGAGGGTCAGAGGGAGAAGCAGACTCCCTGCCGAGCAGGGAGCCCGATGCGGGACTCGATCCCGGGACTCCAGGATCATGACCTGAGCCGAAGGCAGTCGCTTAACCAACTGAGCCACCCAGGTGCTTGCAACTCTTGATTTTGGGATTGTAGGTTTGAGCCCCACACTGGGTATAGAGATTACTTAAGAGAAATAAAAGCTTTAAAAAAATTATTACATACTGGTTTCTAACCAACACAATACAATAAAAACTTACATTTTAAAATGTATTTCTCCTCTTTTCCATAATACACAGTGTACTTAACACATTTATTCTTTTCTCCTCTAGTTTTTGGTATAATATATTATTATTTCTTTATCTGTGTTTGCCATATGATCCCTATAAGAATGTATGAATTACAATATCTTTTTTGCTCCATAGAAAAATTGGCTTTAATTTTGAAGCTTCATATTTTTTCTGATGACAAAAAAAATGTATATTATAGAAAATTAAAAAGAAAAAAACAGGGCGCGTGGGTGTCTTAGATGGTTAAGCGTCTGCCTTCGGCTCAGGTCAGGATCCCAGAGTCCTGGGATTGGGTCTCGCATCAGGCTCCCTTCTCCTTGGGAGCCTGCTTCTCCCTCTGCCTCTCTCTCTCTGTCTCTCATGAATAAATAAATAAAATCTTAAAAAAAATAAAGAAAAAACACACTAGGAAATAATCACAAAAACATCACACAGAGGTAATCTTCATTACTATTCTGAAGGGTATATGTCTGTTTATTTTTATGCACAAAGACTATAAACTATATTTAACCTTTATAAATAAATATACTTTATTTTTAAAAGTGGAACGATGATGTGCCTCTTATTTTTATAATCTGCTTTTTAATTTATCAGTATATTGAGAACATAATGTTAGTAAATTTTTATAGAATATAATGACAACAAATGGCTCCAAAAATAATGCTCTATCATAGTTAACAATGCTTTATAAATGTTCTAATATATATGTCTTTGTGTGCATCTCATTTTTTATCTTTGTGTGCATCTCATTTTTTATCTAGGTGATGTATTATTGAGTCAGTTGTGACAAGCATTTTTTTTTAAATTTTATTATGTTATGTTAGTTACCATACAATACATCATTAGTTTTTGATGTGGTAATCCACGATCCATTGTTTTCGTAGAACACCTGGTGCTCCATGCAGTACATGCCCTCCTTAATACCCATCACAGGGCTAAACAACGCCCCCAAACCCTGTTTGTTTCTCAGAGTCCATAGTCTCTCATGGTTCGTCTCCCCCTCCGATTCCCCCCCTTCATCTTTCCCTTCCTTCTCCTAATGTCCTCCATGCTGTTCCTTATGTTCCACAAATAAGTGAAACCATATGATAATTGACTTTCTCTGCTTGACTTATTTCACTTAGCATCATCTCCTCCAGTCCCATCCATGTTGATGTAAAAGTTGGGTATTCACCCTTTCTGATGGCTGAGTAGTGTTCCATTGTATATATGGACCACATCTTTTTATCCATTCATCTGTTGAAGGGCATCTCGGCTCTTTCCACAGTTTGGCTATTGTGGACACTGCTGCTATGAACATTGGGGTGCATATGGCCCTTCTTTTCACTACATCTGTGTCTTTGGGGTAAATACCCAGGAATGCAATTGCTGGGTCATAGGGTAGCTCTATTTTTAAATTTTTGAGGAACCTCCACACTGTTTTCCAAAGTGGCTATACCAACTTGCATTCCCACCAACAGTGGAAGAGGGTTCCCCTTTCTCCACAACCTCTCCAACATTTGTTGTTTCTTTCCCTGTCCATTTTTGCCATTCTAACTGGTGTAAGGTGGTATCTCAGTGTGGTTTTGATTTGAATTTCCCTGATGGCTAATGATGATGAACATTTTTTCATGTGTCTGTTAGCCATTTGTATGTCTTCTTCAGAGAAGTGTCTTTTTGTATCTTCTGCCCACTTTTTGACTTGATTATTTGTTTTTTGGGTGTTGAGTTTGAGAAGTTCTTTATAGATCTTGGATACCAGCCCTTTATCTGTAGTGTCATTTGCAAATATCTTCTTCCATTCTGTGGGTTGCCTCTTTGTTTTGTTGACTGTTTCCTTTGCTGTGTAGAAGCTTTTTATCTAGATGAAGTTCCAAAAGTTCATTTTTGCCTTTGTTTCACTAGCTTTTGGAGATGTATCTTGAAAGAAGTTGCTGTGGGCGATGTCAAAGAGGTTACTGCCTGTGTTCTTCTCTAGGATTTTGATGGATTCCTGTCTCACATTGAGGTCTTTCATCCACTTTGATTTTATCTTTGTGAATGGTGTTAGAGAATGGTTGAGTTTCATTCTTTTGCACGTGGCTGTCCAATTTTCCCAGCACCATTTATTGAAGAGACTGTCTTTTTTCAACTGCATGTTTTTTCCTGCTTTGTCAAAGATTATTTGACCATAGAGATGAGGGTCCATATGTGGGTTCTCTATTCTGTTCCATTGGTCTATATGTCTGTTTTTGTGCCAGTACCATGCTGTCTTGGTGATCACTGCTTTGTAATATAGCTTGAAATTGGGCAACGTGATGCCCCCAGCTTTGTTTTTCTTTTTCAACATTTCCTTGGCAATTCGGGGTCTTTTCTGATTCCATACAAATTTTAGGATTGTTTGTTCCAGCACTTTGAAAAATGTCATTGGAATTTTGATCGGGATGGCATTGAAGGTATAGATTGCTCTGGGTAGCATAGACATTTTAACAATGTTTATTCTTCAGATCCATGAGCATGGAAAACTTTTCCATCTTTTTGTGTCTTCTTCAATTTCTTTCATGAGTGTTCTGTAGTTCCTAGAGTATAGATCCTTTACGTCTTTTGTTAGGTTTATTCCGAGGTATCTTATGGTTTTTGGTGCTATTGTAAATGGAATCATTTCTCTAATTTCTCTTTCTACAGTTGTGTTGTTAGTGTATAAGAAAGCAACTGATTCCTGTGCATTGATTTTGTATCCTGCCACATTACTGAATTGCTGTATGAGTTCTAGTAATTTGGGGGTGGAGTCTTTTGGGTTTTCCACATAAAGTATCATGTCGTCTGCAAAAAGAGAGAGTTTGTCTTCTTCTTTGCCATTTTGAATACCTTTTATTTCTTTTTGTTGTCTGATTGCTGTTGCTAGGACTTCTAGTACTATGTTAAACAATAGTGGTGAGAGTGGGCCTCCTTGACGTGTTCCTGATCTTAAAGGAAAGGCTCTCAGCTTTTCCCCATTCAGGATGATATTCGCTGTGGGTTTTTCATAGATGGATTTTATGAACTTGAGGAATGTTCCCTCTATCCCTATACTCTGAAGAGTTTTAATCAGGAAAGGATGCTGTATTTTGTCAAAAGCTTTTTCTGCATCAATTGAGAGGATCATATGGTTCTTCTTCCTCCTCTTATTAATGTGTTCTATCACATTGATTGATTTGCGAATATTGAACCACCCTTGCATCCCGGGGATAAATCCCACTTGCTCGTGGTGGATGATCCTTTTAATGTATTGTTGGATCCTATTAGCTAGGATTTTGTTGAGAATTTTGGAATCCATATTCATCAGGGATATCAGTCTGAAATTCTCCTTTTTGATGGGGTCTTTGCCTGGTTTGGGGATTAAGGTAATGCTGGCCTCATAGAATGAGTTTGGAAGTTTTCATTCTGTTTCTATTTTTTGAAACAGCTTCAGTAGAAAAGGTATTATTTCTTCTTTGAATGTTTGGTAGAATTCCCCAGGGAATCCATAAGGCCCTGGACTCTTGTTTTTTGGGAGGTTTTTGATCACTGCTTCAATCTCGTTACTGGTTATTGGCCTATTCAGGTTGTCAGTTTCTTCCTGTTTCAGTCTTGGCAGCTTATAGGTTTCCAGGAAGGCCTCCATTTCATCCAGATTGCTCAGTTTATTGGCATATAGTTGTTGATAATAATTTCTTTTTTTTTCCCCACTGGTTGTCAAATGATCCTTTATTGAAACATTTTCCTTTGTAGTTAACTAGCCAGGCATTCCAGCGCACCACTGTTGATGTCATCTATGATGTCATGAGGGTGGCGGCCGCCTACATCGCAGCCCACAGACTGGGCAGTCCCCAGGATCTCTTTAATGGTTCCAGAGAGTTCTTTGGCTAAAGATCGGTGTCGCATCTGCCAGACAATATTGACAATCTCATCAAAAGTGATATTTCCACTGTGCTTAATGTTTTTCTGCTTCTTTCTGTCTCTTGGTGGTTCCTTGAGGGCTTTGATAATCAGGGCAGAGGCAGAAGGTACCACTTCAATCTGGGCCTGTCTGTTCTGAATGGTCAGTTTCACCATAATCCTTAGACCTTTCCAATCACTGGTTGCTTTGGCAATGTCATCACTAACCTTTTTTGGAGACAGACCCAGCGGGCCGATCTTCGGGGCTAGGGCAGATGTGGCACCGACTTCGCCACTGGTGCACCTCAGGTACATGACTTTGATCTCGTTGGGGTCGAACTTAGGTAGCATGGCGGAGGTGGCTGGTGTCGGATGAACCCAGATTCAGGATGACCGAAGAAAGTTGCACCTTTGCCTCCCCGAGCCGAAAGACAAAAGCTGATAATAATTTCTAATAATTGTTTCTATTTCCTTGGTGTTTGTTGTGATCTCTCCCCTCTCATTCATAATTTTATTAATTTGGGTCTTTTCTCTTTTCTTTTGGATAAGTCTGGCCAGTGGTTTATCAATCTTATTAATTCTTTCAAAAAACCAACTTCTAGTTTCATTGATCTGATCTACTGTGTTTCTGGTTTCTAATTCATTGATCTCTGCTTTAATTTTAATTATTTCTCTTCTAATGCATGGCTTAGGCATTGTTTGTTGCTTTTTCTCTAGTTCTTTAAGGTGTAGAGTTAGTTGGTGAATTTGCGATTTTTCTATTTTTTGAGTGAGGCTTGGATGGCTATGTATTTCCTCCCTTAGGACTGCCTTTGCAGTATCCCATAGGTTTTGGACCGATGTGTTTTCGTTCTCATTGATTTCCATGAATTGTTTAAGTTCTTCTTCGATTTCCTGGTTGACCCAAACATTCTTGAGCAGAGTGGTCTTTAGCTTCCAAGTGTTTGAATTTCTGCCAAATTTTCTCTTGTGATTGAGTTCCAGTTTTAAAGCATTGTGGTCTGAGAATATGCAGAGAATAATCTCAATCTTTTGGTATCGGTTGATACCTGATTTGTGACCCAGTATGTGGTCTATTCTGGAGAAAGTTCCATGTGAACTCGAGAAGAATGAGTCTTCTGTTGTTTTAGGGTGGAATGTTCTGTAAATATCTATGAGGTCCATCTGATCCAGTGTATCATTCAAAGATCTTGCTTCCTTGTTGATTTTCTGCTTAGATGATCTGTCCATTGCTGAGAATGGAGTATTGAGGTCTCCTACAATTAACATATTGTTATCAATATGACTATCGACCTTCTGATGGTATGTCAGTGGGAGGGCCATCTGCTTTTGGACTGCAGCTGACCTCTGGTACCTAAAAGAGAGCAAAACGAGGGATAAGGGAGGACTACTGTACATGTTTCCAGATGTGTGAAATTCTAAGTTCTTGAATCCCATGTTTAGAATAGTCCTTATCATGCTGTGTTACATTATCCTTTGCTAGTGTGAGCCCCTTGAAGGAAGAGATTGTGTTTTTATTTTGAAAATCATTTCTTAACACATAGCTTGGCATATCATAAGCATTATAGAATGTATATGGAAAAAATGCCTGGACCAATAGATGTAATATAAGTCAAATACTAAAATGACTGTAGTAACAACAACAATAGTAATAGTGTTGCCTTCCATATATTTCTGTTACATAGACACTTTCACTCCATAAAAAACTGCAACTAGTATATATAAAGTGGTTCCAATCCCCAACTGTGATAGGAAAGTTTAAAATATATTTACACTTAGTGATATATTTTTTGACTTTAACATCTTAGTATCTCATCTGAAATTTACATAGAAACGTTTCCTTTCTAAGAGTTGATATTTTTCTATGTATAGCTTATCTTCAACATTTTATTTAAAAAGTGGAATAAAATCATTTACATTTTTATTAGTCATCCAATGCCTTACTTATTGCAAATGTTTCAGATAGGAGATTATACATTCCAAAACAATAAGTGCCTTCCTCTACCTTGGAAAAATGCCACTACTCTCTGAGTCATTCTGATTTAGGTTTCATCTCATTTGTTATCAATGTGGAACATCAAGTCCTTTCCCTCAATGGAAAAATTGTTATTGGCTAATTCTCATTATAGAGTTAACATGATTTTGCTTAAAAACTGATTGCATCAAATAAAAAGAAATAAAGCTTTTGTATTTCCTACTTCTTCTTCTATCTTTCAAAGTCCAACTCAAATTCCAGATTCTCCACAAAAATATCCCTAAATCATATTTATATCTCTCTTATTTGTGTGCCTTTGGCAGCAGTAATTTGTGCACTGATTAGAAGTTTAGCATATGTTGTTATGGATTATTATTTGTTTCATGGATAAACCTTTCAGGGTCTACGATTTAATTTAACCTTCTGTGCAGACATGAATCAATATAACAGACTAGAGGCAGCTATCATTAGAAGAGCTTGCTTGCAAGGTTGGCCCTTGGCTGGCATCTGGGAATTTGGCACTCGACTCATACACTTACTTTTTAAGAATGGCTCACTGTGCCTAGATGGTTTGTACAAACATAATGATTTATGGTGCATATCTGCTTTCCTTCCAAAGGTCTGGAATTTAAGTACATGGCAGGCAGAGGGTGACTACCTGACTAGCCCCCAACAGAAAACCTAGGTGCTAAGTCAGTACTGGGCCTCCTTGGGCAGAACCATTGCATATGCGCCTGCATTGTTATTGCCAGATAAAGGAACACACGCAAATGAGGACAAGAGGAAGCACAGGAAAGCACGTGCATGAATTTCTCTCTAGACTCTGTGTCTGTTTCCTTTGGTGACCCCATTGTGTGTCCTTTCCCTGTAATAAATTTTAGCCATGTGTACGACTTGATGATGAACGTTCTGAGTCACTCCAGCAAATCTCCAAATATGAAAGTGGTCTTGGGGACCCCCAACACATTTCATTACTACTAAGTCAATGTGTTATTTATGGATGCTGTCAGAAGACATGAGAGTCCTGGGTCAGAGACAAAGAATATTTTACTAGCAGCATAGAAGACAGCATGTTTGATCTACAATTTCCACATGGGTGATGCAGAGGGTCTTGGGTGGGTGCTGCACACAGTGGGATGGCATTGCAGCTGATAAACACTGATTTTGGAAAATCTACCTCTTTTATAGTCTTCCTGATTTTTGTTCTGGAGGGAAATATTATCTCATCTTTCAAGGTTGCTCAATGCAAAAATACTAAGAAATGGCCTGGGTAAAAAGTGGTTAGGACCTTGAATTCTTGGAATATCCCAGCAAGAACAAGACGAGATGCTCAGGGCTCATGAAAGATTACTTTAACCAATAAAATCCCTGCACATCCCACAAAATTGTGAATATCTCAAAAACAGTAAGCATGTTTTCCTATTTCTTTTATGCCATCAACAGCAATTGCACAGTTTTGAATACTAAATAAAAACTGAATGACTCTCCTATTAGTTCCCTGTTTCTGCTATGACAAATTACTGTGAATTTGGTGACTTAACACAAATATATTCTCTCATACTTCTGGAGACCAGAAGTTGAATATCAGTATCAATGGGCCAAAATGGGGGTGTTGACAGCTCCAAGTTCCCTCTGAAAGCTCTACAGGATAATTCATTCATCACTTCTTCCAGCTTCTGGTGGCTGCCAGCATCCTTTGCAGTTGCTGTCACTTCATCCAATCCCTGCCTCCGTGGTGACATTGCCTTTTTCTCTTGTGTCTGCATAATGAAAAATCCTCTGCTCTCCTCTTGGAAGAATACATTTAGGGGTTGCCTGATAATCCAGGATAATCTTCTCATCTCAAATTCCTTAACATAATCACATCTGTAAAGTTCTTTTTTGTTGTTGTTGTGTAAGGTAACAATCACAGGTTCCAAAGATTTGGGCATGGATATCTTTTGGGTGCTATAGGACATTTCATTTTATTATTTATTTATTTATTTATTTATTTATTTATTTATTTATTATTTATTTAAAATTGAGACAGGGAGTGTGAGAAAGAAAGCACAGACAGGGCGGGGCGGGGGGCAAAGGGAGAGGTAGAAGCATACTTCCCACTGTACAGGGAGCCCGACTTCGGGCTCAATCCCAGAACCCTGGGATCATGATCTGAGCTGAAGGCTCAGCCGACTGAGCCACCCAGGCACCCCTAGGATATTCTAAAAGTTATATTATAAGATAATTACAATGGGATCATTTAAAAATAGAGGAAAAAATTGTGCAATTATGTAGCTGTAATAGGAAGTAAATTGTTTTACTACTTCATTAATATGTTGTCAGAAGCACATTTAAACCAAAATACATATTTTGGGTAAAAGAGATAAGTATGTAATCTGAAACAGAATGCACAAGTACTTTGTAAACTTCTAATAAAATTACCAGTGCACTCTTAAAGAAACTTGAAAATAAAATTTCCTGAAACATAAAATATTTGTTTTTGTGAACTCACATAGAATTTGGAATGCTCATTAAGATAGTCAACATTATTCATTTTTCCTTATCATAAGTCCAAAAACAAAGTCACAGTTTTCTAATACGTAGTTTTGGAGAACACTGCTGTGATGGATAAGAATATACTAGAAGAGAAAATATAGGGTGATTTATAGACTTCTGGTGACTGACAACCTGTGGATTAGGGAATTCAATAGATACTAGTCTTTTCAATACCTGTGTTTAGGATCTAGTAAGTTTTACTTCTACAGTGTAGGAAAAAAAGGAGGAAATAGGCACCAGAAAACATCTCTAACTTAAGGAAATGTCTGCCTCCTTCCCTTTCTAGGAACACATTTCAAACACATATAAGTATTTTTAAATCAAGTAGACAGTTCCAAACACAAATTAGAATTAGCAATTTAGTTTACCTTCATAACTAAGTTTTACATTTTCGATGTGGTTTTTCATACATCAATTTAAAACAACTCTATTAAGCTATTTCTGGCTCACTTACATTTCCTAATTGGTAAGAAATAAACTTTTCTCTTCATTACTTCCTTTGCTTGAGAAGTCAGAATGTAATCTCTTTTACTACAAATAAAAACTTAACTAAATCAGGTGTGGCTAGATCTCTGTAATTTAAGTGACAGATATCAGCTGCTATGACTTCTTCCTTGAACAAAACTTTCCAAAGCATCCATGTGGTGCAAACAAGACTCAAGAGCCCCGTCAAGATTCAAGGTGGCAGTAAGCTCTAACTCCGGGGCCATATGTAGCTCCCCATCTGTTTTTGTAAATAAGATATGAGTATAATACGACATGCTCACCATCCACATATAGTCTCAGCATGCTTTTGCTCTACAACAGCAGATATGAGAAGTTACAATGATGCTGTATGACTCACAGAACCAAAAACTATTTATTACCTCTCTCTTTTAGGACAAGTTACATAATCTGGTCTAGAAGAATGAGAAGATATACATAGTCTACTTATTAACTATAAAACATAAAAAATGCAGAACTGGCCGCAATACAGAATCAGATTGAAAAATATATTAAAAGGTTAGAATACTAGATTAACAATAACAAGATAAAATGTAAAATATAGATAAATAGAAGGTCATGAATTCAAAATCACAAATTTAGTTTCACAAATAAAAGTTTGTTTGGTACTTAATATAGGTAACATGAGTCAATATGATATAGCAAACAAAACATACAGGACAAGTTTATGAATTAATAGACATTTGTAGGTCAAAAGAAGTAAATGTTTCTAGATGAATGAAACTATATATTAATAAAAATAACTAATAATTATTGTGTATGTAGTATGTCATATACTTTTAAAGACTACATAGAGATACATGTATATGTTCATGTGTATGTATGTGAATTAAATATAGTCCTTGATGACTTTTTAGGTAGATATTATATTCCCACCTTATATATGAGAAAAATGAAGTGCATGAGTTTCTTGCCCTAGATTATACAACTAATAAGATCCAGAGACAGAATTCTTATGCAGGATGTCTGCCATCAGAACCCACACTCTTAACTCCTAGCCCAGTGCATTAGTCAGTCTGGGCATCTATGACAAAAATAACACATGAGTGGTTTACACAATTATTTCTCACAGTTCTGGAGGCTGGGAAGTCCAAGATCAAGGTGCTTGCAGATCCAGTGTGTGGTAAGGGACTTTTTCATGCTTGTGGATAATCACCTTCTTGCTATAGCCTCAGATGGCCAGAGATCAGGTTCTAGTCTTTTTCTCTTCTTATAAAGACACTAATTCCATCATGAGGGCTGTATTCTCATAATCTCTTCTAACCCTAACTACCTCCCAAAGGCCCCCCTCCTAATTGGGGTTAGGGTTTCAACATGTGAATTTTGTGGGTGAGGTGGGGGACACAAACATGTAGTCCATAACACCCAGAGAACAAAATAGACAGTAATAATAACTATATCCAAATATTTGTAAGGCTTTAATGTGTGAGATGATTTACATTTAATGTGAGTTGTTTCAAAAATTAAGTAACAATAAGAACAAGTAAAGACAATAAAATAAAAGACAATAATAAAGACAATAGAATTGACTTTTGTCAAAATATTAAAAAAACTTTTGTTAACAGTTGGAAGAACTGTCATAAATGGAATAAGTTACATTTGATTTCTAAACTCATAATGAGTGAATTTCTCCTGGAATTGTTAGACAATAATTTGGGGGGGTAATTCTGGTAGAGATTTTTGTATGAGGTGAAGGAATCCCAGATGTGTCCTAACTAAACCTACGCATTTGAATTAGAGAAGAAATCAGGGAAATGTGGATCTACTCTGTCATCTTATTTTGATATCATGTTGCCATGTGGGAAGATGACGTGCCTAGAGTAGAATACAGTCCAAGATTAGTTTAACAGCATACTGAAAGCACACTTCATATTCACAGGGAGTTTTAGCTAGCATCCTAGAGCAAAGTTAATGAATTATTTTTCTGATCCCTCTGCAATTTTTTCAATTAGGCTTAAACATGAGAGCTATAAAAAGTTGAAACATTTTATTCTGTAAAGTTCAAAGTGGCAAAGAAGCATTAGTAATGCAAGTTTCCCCATGATGTTCTATCAATGTTACTCAACTTTCTTTGAGGGATTTAAGGATAATTCTTATTCTGGGACCAATCTTGAGTCTCACTACAAGATTTTTGGTTCTTCAGCACAGAGATAGGTATTTTAAAAAGACATTCCAACCTTTGGCCATCCAACACACTGAGTACTAGAACAAAACATGAAATAGGAAGATCTAAAGAGAGATGCTCATTATAAACGTAACTAAAAAAAGTAGAAAATTCTGGATTAAAATTATAACTTTGACCACCAAACAGTATGCAGTCACAGAGATGCACATTTAAAATATAGCAGCAAGAATATGTATGGGATAAATGTTTATGTATAGGCACAAAATATATAGTATAGTATCAGTAATCTTGGTGGTTTATCTTAATGACTTTCATTTTTTAAAGAATACCTTTTCAGTCTTCACTACCTATTTAAATAAAAATCACATGTACTTAGAAACCATACCTCCCTAATTATTTTTAATTATACATAAAGATCCATTCTCAGGGTCTTTGGTCTCTTGGAAATTTAGTCTACATTTCTAGCATTTCAGTGATAAGCTCTAGTTCCAAAATCCTATTGCTGAAGAAAGCACATTCATACATAAGGTAAGTTCCTTCACCAGAGATCTTTAAATTCCATGAGTGAAGAATATGCCTTCGAATATGAGAAATTTTGATAATACATGAAGAAGGGTAAGATTGAAATGTAAACTCCAGTCTGGCTAGAAACAAAGCAAGTAAACACTGCAATATAAACCTTATGAGAGAGAAGACTTCATTCATCTTATTCCTCATTGTATTCTTGGTGCCTGTGAGAGCAGAGGACACATAATAAGCACTCAGTAACAGCTGAGGTAAATTAAAAAAGGAATGACCAAGGGTTATAGAAAATATCCTATTATTTCCTTCACAAAACTGTTTATCCAGAGAAATGAAGAACTCAGAAATAACACTGGGTAAGTATCATTTTACAGGAGATAAACTTATAATAACATAGGATATTATAGGACACCGTCTCAAAAGAAACCATAAAAAATTCCAACCAAATTGAAATGCCCTAATTTATTGGCCCAAATTGAGGTCAGGTAAATTGATTTGATATTAGGAACACATCTGTAAAACACTTGTGTCCGATTTTAGGAAAGAATTTTGGAGACTATCCTATGCTAGAATTCCCAAATTCACGGGCAGTAAAGCAAAACAAAAACAAATAAAAGAAAAATAACTTTCTCCTCCTTAGAACACTGAACTTTTGTCTTGTGACCTATTTCTTCTAAAGCTGTAATTTATTATAGAAATGGTGGGTTTAAGATTTACCTAAATGATACTGTTAAGTTTTGAAGTTTCTAAGCCTTCAGAAAAGAGGTGAAATTTTTGAAATAACACAGAATGGAATAATAAAAACCAAAGAGTTAACTCCAAGCTGAGCATGCTGCTGTGTTCAGAACAGAGAAAAGCACATTAACGAAATTTTCATTAATTCAAGCTGAGTTTTATTTAGTAGCTACAAGGGAAACAGATTTCAACTGAAGGCTGAAAGTACTTCCAATCCAGGTATGAAAGTATATTGCTTTTCTAGGAATCAGAACGGGGGTGAAGTAAAGAGTCACAAGCTGGATCTTAAAAAGTGATTGCCTAGTAACAAAAAAAGGAGGAAAGAATCTTAATGGTTTGGTCTAGTGTTGGAATTAGTTTTCTAATAGGCAAAGAAAAATGGACATAATTCGTAATAAAATTATTGTACTTCAGATAAGTGGGAGAAATATAAGTATGTAAGATTTCATAATTCCAGACTGTCCACTGGAATCTGAGTACACCCTAGTCAAGACAATGTGAGGGTTGTTCTCTGTTCATTCATTAACTCATTCAACACATATTTTTCTTGTTCTTTTGAAGTGGATTAAATTTCACAAGAAGTTATAAAAATAGTATGGAGTTTCCACAAAGATAATATCCTTTTTTAAAAATGATGTTTGCATAACCATATTCTATTGTCATAAACAAGACATTGACATTAATAAAATATTATTAACTAAAATTCAGACATTACTCTGATTTTACCAGGTTTTACATGAACTCCTGTTATTTTTATTTGTTTAGTTTTTGTTTTGGGGGGGTTTGGTGTATAGTTCTACAAAAGTTTATTACACTTATGATTTAAACATCACTACAGTCAGGACATGGGACTGTTCCTATACACAAAGAAACTACCTCCTACCTCATTACCTGTAATAATCATACCTTTCCCCAGCCCTAAGCCCTGGTAACCACTTATTTGTCCTTGATTCATGTAATTTTGTTACTTCAAGAATATTATATAAATGTAATTTTATAGTATGTGATTTTTTGTTTGGTTTGGAATTGTTTTGTCCTGTGTGTATTACTTTTTTTCTTTTTCAATCAGCACAATGCCCTTGAAATCCATTCAAGTTGCTTCATGTATCAAAAGTTCACGTCTTTTTGTTGCTGAGTAGTATTATACCCAATGGATATATCACAGTTCATCTATTCACCCAGTTGAATGACATTTGGGTTATTTCCAGATGTTAGCTATTATAAATAAAATAGCTATGAACATTCATTTATTGTACTTATTCATTTTTAGCTCTATAAGAGACTGCTTATCAGCAATGTATGAAGAGTTACAGCTGTTCTGCAGCCTCACCTGACAATACATATTTACTGAGAACTAACTACATGTAAGACGCAATACTAGTATCCAAAATTTTAAGCAAATAGGACATGTCTTTGATTTTATAACTTAGTAAAGGAGTCAGACTTTATCAAATTGAACAGCTTGTTAAATGGGGGATGTAGAGGGTGCCTGGGCAGCTCAGTTGGTTAACTGTCTGCCTTTGGCTCAAGTCATGATCCCAGGGTCCTGAGATAGAGTCCCACATCAGGCTCCCTGCTTAATGGGGAGTCTGCCTCTCCCCACCCCCTGCTTGTGCTCTCTCTCTCTCTCAAATAAATAAATAAAATCTTATAAAAAATGGGGAATGTAGAGATGTCTCTCATTCCCAAAGTTATAAATAATGTTATACTTCCAACATGTAATACAGTCTACAGCAAATTACTTGACTATGAACTTAAAATTAAAACTAAATAAATAATTATTAGAAGGCAGTGAAGTGCAAATCTCACATTTTACAAATGACAAAACTGTGGATTGAGGAACTGGTGCCTTCTTCATGGTCATAAAACTAGACATGACAGAACCTCAGATTAGAACCCCAGGTCTCTTGCTATTATTTTCATATTTTCTCACTATATTGCACTCTTGTTATTTATATGAATAATACTCTTGTTATTATATGAAATATACTTAAAAATATTTCTATGCTTTAAAAAAATATGGTATTATACAAACATGTCAATTTCCATTGCCAAGAAAGGGTCAGAATAGTTTAAAATAAAAATAACATGCACCACAATGAAATCAATTAAGAAAATAATATGGCAATTTGAATATCTCCTTTAAAATAAAAACATTATTGAAATATCAAGTGTGAGTAGCAATTAAAAAAATCAAATTATACACTTAGCACAAGCTTTTCTTTTCTTGGTTGTGACAAAGTAGAAATAGGAATTAAATATGCTCCATTAGTTAGCACTTCATGAAAACTGTTTCATGGAGACTGTGGTCCCTCAATGCACATCTATCTTTTTTTTTTTAAGATCTTATTTATTTATTTGAGAGAGAGAGAATGAGAGAGAGAAAGCACATGAGATGGGGGGAGGGTCAGAGGGAGAAGCCAACTCCCTGCCAAGCAGGGAGCCTGATGAGGGACTCGATCCAGGGACTCCAGGATCATGACCTGAGCCAAAGGCAGTTGCTTAACCAACTGAGCCACCCAGGCGCCCCACAACTATCTTTTATAGCTTCCAAATTCCAATTTTAAATTAGGTATTTTATTCTTTTATTGATATTTGGTTTTAATATTTTAATGATTACTTTGTAAGTGTAAGAACTGCCTCCAACTGCAATCAGTTCATGTTCTCAACAATTAATGCAAGCAGAAATGAGACAGATCTAATTCTCGGACAAAAGTAATTGGTTATTATAATTGGATCATTATTGGAAAACACACATTGTATTGTTGAACTCTGACAATGGAGACACTATCAAGCCAGACAAGTTGATACCATATATTTTATGGAAAAAATGTGGGTGGGAAGGATGACTGAACCTAGAATAAATTATAACATACACTAAAAATCTCTATAATCAGAACAATGTGGTGCTAATGCATGAAGAGACAAAATGATCAGAATATAATAGAAAATACAGAAATAAAGCCAAGCATATGAAGACATTTATTACACTAAAATGTTGGTATCAAAATACCCGAGGCAAAAAGGACCTATTTAAAATGCCTGTATACAATTTTTTTGCCATCTAGGAAAATATAAGATTAATTATTTTCCTGACACCATATGCAAGAATTAACTCTAAAAGATCAGAAATCTAAATGTAAAACATGAGCCTATCCAAGCAGCAGGAGAAAACATACATGAATTTTTTAATATCCTGTATGTAAAGGAAAGCTTTACAAGTAGAACTCAAAATCTAACGCAATAAAAACCATTTGATAAATTGGTCCACATAGAAATAATTTTAAAACACTTTTGCATGGTAAACTTAACCAAACCAAACAATGACAAAAAGACCATAGCTACATTCAAAAATGATGACAAATTGGAAGAAAATATTTACAACATATATTCCACTACTCCAAAGAGTAATATCCCAATATATAAAGAAGTTTTTAAATGAAGGAATTTCCAATAATTATTTTAAAAATAGGCAAAAATTAGAAAATAAGTCACATAAAAAATAAAAATGTCTTAAATATGAAAATATATTTAACTTTATATGCAAAAAAGGAGTTATATAAATTAAAACTACATTTAGAGGGGTGCCTGGGTGGCTCAGTCAGTAAGCATCTGCCTTCAGCTCAGGTCATGATCCCAGGGTCCTGGGATAGAGTCTTGTGTCAGGCTTCCGGCTCAGTGGGGAGCCTGCTTCTTCTTCTGCCCCATACTTGTGCTTGCTCTCTCTCTCCAGTGCTCTCTTTCTCAGATAAATAAATAAAGTCTTTAAAAAAAAAACTACATTTCGATACCACCTCTCACATACCAACTTGGCAAAAATTTAGAAACTTGACAATACACTCTATTGATGAAGCTGTGGAATACTGTTATATATTGTAGGGGAAATGCAAAATGGCATAACCACTATGGAAAGGAATTTGGCAATTGTTAGTAGAACTACCTATGCATTTGTCCTTTGACACAGCACACCTCACATCTATGAATTTACCATGAGGATACAATTTTAATAATATAAAAATATATATACACAATTGCAAAATACTGAAAACTATGTGAATACCCAAACATAAAAAGTTTATTGGTAAACTATTTCCTACACAGGATGGAATACTATGCAGCTCTGTGAAAGAATACAGAAGTCCAAAGAATACAAAAATACTAATTCAAAGGGACACATGCACCCCTATGTTTATAGCAGCATTATCTACAATAGCCAGATTATGGAAATAGCCCAAGTGTCCATCGACTGATGAACAGATAAAGATGTGGTATATATATGCGATGGAATATTATTCAGCCATAAAAAAGAATGAAATCTTGCTGTTTGCAATAACATGGATGGAGCTAGAGAGTATAATAAGAGCTAAGTATAATAAGTTGGAGAAAGACAAAACCATATGATTTGCCCCATATGTGGATTTAAGAAACAAAACAAATGAGCAAAGGGGAAAAAAAAGAGAGAGACACACACACCAAGAACAGACTCTTAACTGTAGAGAACAAACTGAGGGTTGCTGGAGGGGAGGTTGGCAGGTGGATGGGTTAAACAGGTGATGGGGATTCAGGAGGGCACTTCTGATGAGCACTGGTGATATGGAAGTGCTGAATCACTCATTATATTATACTCCTGAAACCAATATTACACTGTATGTTAACTAACTGCAGTTTAAATGAAACTTAAAAAAAAAAAGAATACTGGAGCCCATAAGTTGATATGGAGTGATTTCCAGATTATATTACAAAATTAAAAAAAAAAATAAACAAGAAAGCAAACAGCTAACAAGTCCTGAGTACCTATGTTAGTGTGCCAAAATGGCACAGGAATCAGCTTGAAGGGTGTTCCCTCTGGCCAAATCTGAAACAGTTCGAACCTCTAATTAAATAAAGACTGTAATGAATTATAACTCATTGAATAAAACAAAAACCCATGAATGCATACTATAAAACTATGTAAACAGATAAATTAAGAAGAAAAGAAAAACTCTTCTTCACAGTAAAACTACCACTTATAAATACATGAGGATAATACAGTTAGAAAGTTACCCTTTTGCACTATCACAGTAAAAATCGATGAGGGCAAGAATCAAATAGATGCTAAATTTAAAGTTGAAAAAATTGATGAAGAACAAGATATTTACATAGCCTCAAATTATTTCCCTCAAAACTACATATTAATTACAAAAAGGAAAATAGTAACTTTATATATAGTAAATAACCCAGTCAACACCTCAACCAAGTGATCAAAATTATCATTATTACTAAGAGTCAACAAAACATCAGGTGTATCTAGATATGATAACCTGGAAACACATTATTTATGTGGTTTTCCAGCTCAAAAGATAACCTGAATCTAAACACAAGGAAACACCAGCAAAATCAATCTGAGGAAAACTCAAATAAAATACCAGACCTATTTTATTAAGAATAAAAAAGTCAATGTCCTGGGAGATGAAGAAAGGATTAAAAACTGTCCTGGATTTGATCTCTCATGATTAAAGGAAATTTAAGAGATACATCAAATAAATGTATACACAATCTGGATATGATCCCATTATGGTAAAAATAGCTATAGAGGATATTATTGGGACAACTGTAGAAAACGGAATATAAAATGTACACGAAAATATAACACCAAGGTTAAATTTCATGAATTTGATCAATTTATATGATTATATAAGAGATGCTCCCTATGCCTACAGAATTCATATTAAAATATTCAGTGGTATATGGGGCATGATGTATGCAACCTTATTTCAAATTGTTCAGAAAAAAATTGTATGTAGAAAAATGATGAAACAAATAAAACAAAATATTAAAAACTGGTGAATCTGGGTAAAGTGTATTTGACATGCCTGGTTATTTTTTACTTGATGCTAAAGATTTTGGATAACAAAATTATAATGACTCTTGAAATTGTTATTTTTCTTTAAAGAGGGTTAGATCCTTTGAAAGCAGATAATGTTATCCGCAGTGTGTCATCTCTTCTAAATGTTGATTCTTTTGAGTGCTGATTTAAAGCTCTGTAGGAC
Organism: Callorhinus ursinus; assembly: GCF_003265705.2. Classification (NCBI taxonomy): domain Eukaryota; kingdom Metazoa; phylum Chordata; class Mammalia; order Carnivora; family Otariidae; genus Callorhinus; species Callorhinus ursinus. Next base: position 8,192,588 of record NW_027397074.1, on the reverse strand, counting down.
TATTCTCTATCAGCTTTGTTAATTTTAGGTTGTAGTCTTTGCTCCTAGGGTGTGTTTCCTTACAGCTAGGGTGTGGCTTTACTTCTAGCACTTGGCCTTTCTGGATTCAACAGAAGACTTGAGGTGTTTGAGAAGGTGCTTCCAAATTCCAGGGCTTGACCTTCAACTTCTGTCTCCCTAAAACTATGTGCCTGGTGAAATTTCTATTCATGGAAGGGCTTTATTTTTAATTTTACTTTTTTTTTCCTTTCTTTTCTTTGTAGTCTTGTCTTTCACGTGCCAGGAGTAGGAATCGACCAACGGCTTGAGGGAGAGTTGTCTGCAGATTATTTTTATTCACTATTGTAGTCCCCTCATTTCAAGATTTTTGCTTCTCAAGTCTCATTCAATTTGGCAGCTTTAAACTCCTGCCATTGTCTTTCAGCCCAGGGAGACTACTACTCTTTGTTTGGGTTCTACTCCGCAGTGCAGTGAATTGGCAAATGTCTTTAAGGAAAAGACTGGGTGAATGTGGAACTCATTGTAATGTGCTTCCATTCTCTTGAAGGTTATAGATGCTTAAATCCTCCCTGAGCTGGTTCCTCTCCAGTGCTTTCAAATTGTTGTTTTATATGTTTTGTCTAGCTTTTATTTATTTGTTTATGTTTTGGTGAGAGGATTTGTCTAAAACAAGTTACTTCACTCATAGAACAGAGGTAGTAACTAGTAGAAGTATAATTTAAATTCAGATCTTTTAATAACAAGTCCATTTATCTTTCAATTATACCTCAAAAATTATAAGTATCTATCATAAAAGTACTTTCAATATATAGAATCTACTGTGTATAAAATGTAATAACCTATGTTATTGATGTTAGGCTTGTTAATCTTCACATATACTGCATATATGTGTGTGTGTTCATATATGTGTGTATATATATATTTTTTCTTTCAAGCATAGTATAGCTCAGCATACATAAAATTTATTTCCAAGCATCCTATCCTAAGGTGCTATTATTTTTGTAACTATGCATTTATTAGACTTGACTGATGCAGTCACTCAGGAGAGAATGTAGGGTAGAAAAGAACTTAAATACTTAACTCAATATCAAAATTGCTAGGATGAGTCATTAACTCTAATGAAGAACATTTTTTTCTTTGCTTTTTATAATTTATCCACTCATGTAATAAATAATAGTCATAATAAAACTATAAAAACGATAATGATGATCTGGGTGCTTGTATAATTTCACACTTCAAGAAGGGCTAAAGCATATCCTACCCATGATCAGTTGTTTAAATTATATGTCTAAAAATGGCACTTGGCGTTTTAAAAAAGAAAATATATTTTTGGAGAACTGAATCCTAAAAATAAATCTGCCTCAATTAGAAAGCTTGAGTCCTCATTCTCCTGCTCATTTAGCTTAATGAATGCCATTAGCATGGGCTGTTGATCATAATGGATAAGATATGAATTACTTTCTCTCTCCCTTATGTTTTCTACCCCGGGGAAAAAAACCTCCATGCAAGTTGGGTTTTTATAAACTTAGTCCTTCCTCATCAGAGAGTTTGAATGATAAGACAAAAAATTCATTTGGAGTTAACTTTGATAAGAACATGGCTGGATTTAAATCCTTGCTTTACAAACTACTCACTGTAGAAATCCAAGCATATTGATAAATGTGTATGTAATGCTTCAGAAGAGTTTGGAAGATTAAAAGTATTTATATAATATATTAAATAATATTTATAATATGACTATTATAATATAGAGATTATCATTTACTCTGCCAAATTGATATAGATATATATACATAAATGTATATGTATGTGTATGTATGTGTCTGTGTGTGAGAGCGTATGTGTATTTAGGTACGTATGCAGGTAAAGCTAAACTCCTCTTACTATCAAAAAGGATAAGTTCCCTCTATGAAATAGTCTCTGCAGGGAATGTTAAGAAAAACTGATAGTTAACCCATGGCAGTATGTCGATGGAAGAGGGCTGGAGGGCACTGACTAGACAGCCAAAGTTAATATGCACTTTCTTTTTTTTAATGTAGGCTCCAAGCCCAGCATGGAGCCCAACATGGGCCCAAACTCTCCACCCTGAGATCAAGACCTGAGCCAAGATCAAGAGTCGGACATTAACTGACTGAGCCACCCAGGCATCCCAACATATGCACTTTTAAGTGGCTTTCTTTTAATATTACTTTATTTTAATTGTCTATTTTAGAGGAACAAACTTCTTGGTAAAAATTTCAGTCCTGGAAGCTGGTAACCAAATAGGGTACATATTTGTCTTGAAAAACACCATCAAATCAAAGTGTATCTTTCAGAAATAATGTGACTCAAAATTTTCGATATTCTTTTTTTTTTTTTTTTTTTGCTGCAAAGAAATACTTGAAAAGATGATTCAGAAGTACTTTATGGAGAGAACTAGGGAAATTTTCTCTTAGCAATGCCAAAAAAAAAAACACAAGGGGTTTATAAATAATCTCTATCATGCAGAACAAGAAAAACAGAAAAGCAAACAAATAAGAAAATCATAAAAACAACTACAAGAAGACTTAAATATGAATCTTAACAGTAAAGGTGAAGTCTGAATGTGGAAGACTGAATGAATAGAACAGAGTATAGGAAGATGAAACAAAACCAGCAGAATATAGTACAAAACACAGAGTTTACAAAGAACAGGAGGAATAGATCTATAAAGAAATAAAAGGGGAAAAAAGTAAAATGTAGATAAATGCAAACTTAGAGAAAAAAGAAATCACGCAGACTTGTATTTAGGCCCACCAAAGCTTTTATGAGATTAGCAATAGCTGGATGCTGAAATATTTGCTGTCTCCTCTGAATAGCAGGTACAATCAGAACAGCTATTTTTCTCAAGTTATGAAACAAATATTCCAGCTGGACAGATCAGGAGAGGCTTGCTGACTGTCATTTTGCATTTATTTGATCCTTTAGGAAGCCTAGTTGGGCTACTCTAAATCAAAAAGACACCCACTCCTTGGGAACTGCTATTTTACAATCTATCCCTGTGTCCCCCTAGAGCCAATTTCGTAGGGTATTGTGTAAAACTCTAGAACCACAGTGTCTGGGTTCAGATACTGGCCTGGCCACTTGCTCCCTGTGTCATCTTTGATATGCACTATAGACTGACAGCTGTGTCACCCTAAAATTCATTTGTGAAAAGCTCCTCTTCAATGTCCTGGTATTAGGAGGTGGGGTCTTTGGGAAGTGATTAGGTACTGAGGGTGGGCCCTCATAAATGAGATTGATTCCCTTATAAAAGAGACCCCAGAGGACTCCTTTGTTTCTTCTACTACATGATAACACAGCAAGAAGTAGGCCATCTACGAATCAGGAAATGGGCCCTTGCCAGACACCAAATCTGCTGACTTGATCTTGAATTCCCCAGCCTCCAGAAATGTAAGAGATACATTTTTATTGTTTATAAGCTACCCAGTCTGTTATAGAATACCCAAATGACTAAGACAATAGGTAACAATAACTCTTTGTGCCTTAGCGTCCTCATCTACGAGAAAGGAGTAATACGCTGTCTTGTAAGGTTGGTTTGAGGATTAAATGTGCTGTGTCATCTGAAGTGCTGAGGACAGTGCATGTTATATGCTAGGCACTATATGTTTGTTAAAGGAGAAATAAAAATTATATGTGCCAACTAGAAGTATTCTCTCTTTCATTTAATACATATTTATTGAGCATCTGCTATTTACCAGGCACTGTTCTGGGCACTTAGATTCTTTATCAACAAAATAGACAAAAATCCTTAAGTTCTTGGAAATGACATTTTAGCAGATGCATGCTAGTGCAAATATTAAAGGTAGAATGATGATGATAATATCTTATTAGGCTCTATTCCAACCTCTTGAAATATATTATCAACTCTGACAAGGAGGTCCTATTTCTATCCCCATTTCACAGATAAAGAAGCTGAGTTACAGAAACCTAAGATACCTAATACCTATATGTTTCTAAATATCTATCTTTCCTCTAATTTATCTACTTTTATTAATGATTTATTCACCTACTCATTCAATCATTCATCTAGTCAACATACAGCTATTATTATTTTCTGGCAGATCCTGAGTTCAAAGCCAGAGATTCTGGCTCCAGAATCCCTGCTCTTAACCAATTTGTTATGCTGCCTCCATTCACAATTTGGTAAAACTGGAAACAATTTAATCTGTATTGAGCTTATTGTAAATTTTTAACTCCCATTCGATTTCCAATTAAAGGACATTACCTATCTAGTGATAGATTTTGAAATAGTTGAATAAATTGGTATCATCTAAGTAGTTTTCATTATTCTCTAACATAACACATGAAAGTAGTCACAATACCATGTCAACTTTACTTTCTAAATATTTCTCGAACACATTGTTTCCTCCTAATTTCCAACCCAATTGCCTTAGTTCATGTTCTCATGATTCTGAGGTCAAGAGACGTATGTTTAGATTATATCAATTTCTTAACCAGTTTCATTCTTTCCATACTTCCTTCATTATATTCCTCAAAATCATGTATTTGATCATGTTTATCTCATACTTATGGCTCTTAATGAACTCTTCAGCATATATTAAATCCAAGACTCATTACATGGGTACACAAACCCTTTCATTATTTGGCTCCCACCTAGTTCTCTAACATGGCTCTTGGCTTGGAATGATATTGATCCTTTAATATATTACCTAGATTTTTCCTGTATTACTCAGCGTTCTCCAGAGGAAAAAAAATATGCATAATTTATAATTAATATATTTATTATATATAATTATGTAATTAGTATATAATTTGTGATATATAATTTACATACATTTTATATATATATATATCTCCTATTAGTTCTGTCTCTAATACCTATATGTTTCTAAATAGCTATCTTTCCTCCATTTTTCTAATTTTATTTATTATTTATTTCTTCACCTATTCATTTGTTCTGTATATAATGAGGCTCATGAGATTATGGAGGCTAAGAAGTCCTATGATTGGCTGTCTCCAAACCGGAGACCCAGAAAAGCTGGTGGTGTCCTTTGAAGGTTTGAGAACAGGAGAGCTCATGATGTAGATTCCAGTCCCAGTCTGAAGTCCTGAGAACCAGGAGCACTGAGGGCAGGAGATGATCAATGTTCCAATTTAACAGTCAGAGAGAGAGCGAAGCTTCCCTTCCTCCACCCTTTTTTCTATTCAGGCTCTCAGTGGATTGGATGATGCCCACCCACACTGGGGAAGAGAGTCTGCTTTATTCAGTTTGCCAATTTAAATGCTAATCTTGTCTAGAAACACCTCACACCCAGAAATAATGTTTAACCAGATATCTGGGCATCGTGTGATCTATTCACATTGACATATAAAATTAACTATCACATTACCTCTTCAGAAAACCTTTCCTGGTTAACTCCTTTATACATTCCCCACCAAGAGTTAGTACTACTTTCTCTGGTTGATACTGGCAACTTGCATTTTTCCTAATTACTAAGAATTTAATATTTATTTGTTTATACATATGTCTCCCATACTAGGCTGAAGTCCTACAGGGCAAGTTTTGTGCCTTATTCATTATTCTGTCCTTAGGCTGAGCACAACACTTGCCACAGACTAGCTATTCAATAAATATTTGTTAAATTAAATAATGACAAGTCAAGCATTAAGGGAAATTGACATTCTATTATCCAATTGTTCCATTAGCCATTTGCTCCTTTTACTTATTTGATCATCGCTCATAATAAAAAATCAGTTGGTGTCAAAAAACAAAAAAAGCACTACTTTTTCTATGAAGGGATTTAATTGCTTTGTTTTCTCTGACATTGTAACAAATGGGTATTTGGTAGATCTTCCCATCTGGCAGTTTTCAGACAAATAAATTAGAAGAGCAACTGTACAAACTGAAGTCTCATCATCTTTGCCCATCTCACATTTATTTCAAAATTTTAATAACCAGAGCCAATTTTGGAATAAATAACTAGATATCGTTATCTCTAGGATTTCACATCCTGTGAATATCAGGATACCACCTGATATTATAATCAGAGAGTATTTAATGCAAGAAACTGGTTACACAGGTAATGAAAGAACTGAGACACAAAACAGGAAATCTGTTTTGTGTATTACCATTCCTAAGACTAAGTGACAAATGGAAGAGGTAACAGCACCAGAGTTCAGGGATCAGAATCAGCTGGGAGAAGCTGGAACCATGGAGGGCCTTCCTGGAGCCATATGGAGGCTTGGAAGAAGAACAGTAGTAGTTAAAGAAACCACTTTAGAGGCACATATCCTGGATTTTCCCTTTCATTCACTGTCTACTTTCCTGCTGATGTCTGCCATTGACCAAATCCAGATGGAAACCAGGTGACGTGGAGCCTGATAAATGTAGAGTGCAGTAATTGTCCTTGCTGGGATACACAGCAGGGCACAGCAATTCTGACAAACAAATCTCAGGGCAAAGCTATCCAGGAATATGATTGTCTATAGGATAGGATTCCATTTGTATCTTAAACTTTAAAACTCAAATCATAGGCTGTTTCTTTTGGAGTAACTATTTATTTTTAGAGTATGTTAGGAAATAGACTCTATAACTTGAAAATTCTGTGTGATTTGAAACTTATCACAATCCTTTGTGATGGAGTCACAGATGGATCTGACAAAAAAGGTAACTTTTTTATTCCCCCAGGAAACAGTCAGTCACCTGAGAGAGAATTAGCCTTCTTCATTTATCTGACCAATTAATTGACATGTTAGGAACTAATTCTACATAGTAGAGGTAATTTCATTAGGGGAAATTTTAATAACCCAGGTGGTGGGGGAAAAGTCTAAGCAGTGGGGAAAAGGATGGAGAAAGGAAAGATAGTAACAGTAAGAAGGAAAGGATTCGGTGCTGGTACCTTGGACAGAAACCTAGGAGGCAGCACCAGAAGCCAAGGGAGAGGAGGACAAAGAGGGAAATGGGGACGACTGAAAGCCACCTCATCTACTTTAGAGTGTGGTCCGGAGCCATTCCTAGATGATTCTCAGACATCCCTTCTGCCTGGGCTCGGTGGTAACATCAGGTATTCTCTTTGGGAAGGAAAATGTAACAGCAAACGGTTGAGGGAAAACTGGGATGCTTATATTGAAGCTATATTTACATAACAAAATGCAGATTCTATTTATTTTAGTTTGCCGCAGAGGGTATTGGTGGAAACTGAACAAGGTCTAGAATCTTCTCCAAGTAAACTCTGGACCCTGCTTCAATCTCTGCTTTTTATGTCTTTGCATATATAATACCAAGTCTACACTGATGTATATTTCCTCATTTGAATCAAACAGGCTTCTTTTTAAATCCATCTCTTATATTATCTTGTATATGTTACTTTTTTTCTAGAATAAAAAATTCAACATTGTTTGTCAAACATCGTTAAGTTTTATGCCTGGATGCAGTACAGTATGGAAAGCATGGCTTTCTTTTTTAAAAATAATAAAAATGACATTTTAAAAAGTTTCCTAACTAAGCTTTTATGGTCTTTCTTGAATTTATATCTTCTTTGGGTAATTTAATTGAAAGGTTAGGCATGGTGAAAATGGAAAAAATATATATTTGTTAATATGTAGCCTCTTGATCATGAAGATGAAGCTTGAATACATGTTCCACAGTTATTTTTTTTTTGGTTTTTTTTTGGTTTTTTTTTAATTTTTTTATTGTTATGTTAATCACCATATATTACATGTTCATGTTTGTATTAATGGAAGCACATGGCAATGTGTAAATCAAATCAACAAGTTCAAGAAAACAATATAAATATCATTTTGCTTTTGTTGAAAATAGTATTGTGAAGAGGATTTCTTGTCCAGTTTGTTGCTGTTATTGAGGATATGAGAGGCTGGGATCTGGATAGGTAATACTCATGTGGAATTTTCTAAGTTTTCAAAATATCTTCTAAATACTCCTCCAATTGTAAACATACTGAAATTAATGAGATTCTCTTCTAAAATGTAAATAACATATGGGAATATGAAGTCATTTTGCTATTTACACATCATGTAATGATTTCCTTCATATAGGTCTTTGGATTAAACATTGTAACTATTTAGCAGGATCAAGTACTGTTAGATTTATTATAAGGGTATCCACAAAGAGAACCACAGAAAATGAATAATTGAGACATAGGAAGAGGAACCATAAAGAGGACCCTAGTATAGGCAAATGGACATATATTTTTTTTCTGCTCTCCATTATTCCTTACAATTTGTCTTACATAGTACTTTCTGTTTTTCTCTATATCTCATAGGTTTATTTATCAGAATTGCTGCTTCCTAATCTTATTCATATTCAGAGTTTCCTGATACATTTGGGCCTAGTCACCATAATCCATGATCCTTCCCAGATCCTTTTAGCTTCAATAATTTCTTTTTTTTTTTTTAAGATTTTATTTATTTATTTGAGAGAGAGAGTGTGTGCTCATACAACCCGGTGGGGGGGTGGGGAGGGCAGAGGAAGAGGGAGAAGCAGACTCCCCCTGAAGGGAGTCCACTGTAGGGCTCGACTCCAGGACCCTGAGATCATGACCTGAGCCGAAGGCAGACACTTAACTGACTGAGCCACCCAGGCGCCCCAGTTTCAACAAGTTCTAATTGTGCCAGTCTCTCATTACATACTTAGACAAAAATCAATCCCTATAGTTTATGTTTTCTCTCTAGGCCACTAGGGCTATTGCCAGGGATGTGGACTAACTGTTTTTGGGATGGATATCTATTCATGATCCAATCAGTTGTGGTCAGAAACAAACGTTCCAGAGTGAGAGAAAATTAGGCACACAAACTAGGTTTTACAGCAGCTTTGGTGGTGGCTGGAGGAGTGTGGGAGTTGTGGTGGTTAAGTAACAGTGCGATTCCCTAACAAAGGCAAAATTTTCCCTTAGCCCCATCTTGCTACAAATTTAGTCACAGAAGAAAGAGAAATGGCTTTCTGACTCTAAAACTTCAGTATCATATATTTTAATCAAGAGGAATATCTCTAACTTTGCAAATGAGAAAGTGAGGGCCAGAGAGGTTAAAGTGACACCTGCCCTATTATATAATTAGTTACTGGCACAGCTGCAGCAAATACCTAGAGTTCTGTTTCTTAGAGCCCACTAAGCTATTTTCAATCCTTTATTCATTTGAGACTGAACATGAACAGAAAAACAAGAACAATAACACTTTTTTTATTTTATTTTTTTGCCTGTGAATGAGCAGTCCCCACACTAAGCCTATTGCACATAATTCTGCAGATTGGGGCTGACCAGAGGGTTGGGAAAAGCATTCATGGGTAGGCTTGAAGCTTCTGAACAGCTTGTAACCATTTTGGCCTTCAAGGTAACTGACACCCACGAAACAGATTTCTTGCTGAAGGCTTTGTTTTCTTTCCACATACAGAATATGAAAACAAAGATAGAAAGTTTGGCTGGATCCAAATACTGGCCACTTTCTTTACCTAAGATATTCTACATAACCTAGATTCTATTTTTGAGTTGTAGTGATACCAAAGACACCACTACTTAGAAAGTAACTCACATAATTCAAGGAGTAAAAACTTACATAGAGATGGTAATTTTTTTTCTGAAAAGAAAGTCTTTGCATTTCAAAAAGTAATTAAATATGGTGCTAAGTGAGAACAGCTTTGTCAAAGCTATTGATGGTGCACTGATAAAAAAAGTGAGGAGCCGTGAAAAAGCCACAGTGTCTTCTGTGTTTCCTGCCCCTTCACATACTCCCCAAAAGACTGTACATTAAAATATATGTATTTGATGTATTTGTCTTTAAGGTGACTCCTGAAAGATAAAATTTAGTAAGAGGAGAGCAGGACTTTTTAATGATCTGCTTAACAGAAAAAAGGGGCATGTTAGAAAAACATTTAATGAAAGAAATGAAAGAAGGAATGGAGAGGCAAAGAGAAGAGCAAGAGAAAAAAAGATAAGCAAAATTTTGTTTCAGAAAGTTTCAAGAAATAGGTAATGGGTAGTGATGTTGGCCATGTAACTTGGATACTATGTGGTGCAGTAGCATTCCACCCATCTTATATATATATTAAATATTTCCAAGGCAATGTTAATTGAAGCAAATGTATACAAAATTTGTACATTATTTGGTACTTACCAGCATACTTCCTATTCAAATGCATGATATTACATAGTTATGTCCTTGATTCTCTGAGAATGAGGAAAAGAAATGCAAGGGGAGAAAATGTTATTGACAATAACATTTCAGAAGAAAACAGTAACTACCCAGCTCAGTTATGTTTATATTGATGACCACTTATTACATTATGTTAAAGTATCATGGGGTAGCTATTTCCCATGGAAAAAAGGAAGAAAAATCATGTTATGAGCTATGTACCAGCTCCCTCTGTCAAGGCCCATTTTCTCGTATGATACCAGTTAAACATTACAAAGGTTCTATAATTATGCATCTTGTGTTAGAAGTGGGACGGACTCTCTGTAGCCAGAGAACCTGAATTATAACTTTAATCAACTTGGGGGTTCTGAATGTGAGGTCACTAAGAAATGTCCAAGCACCTCCAACTAGAGGGTATTGCATCTCTAAGGTAAGTTAAGAACATGACCCAAATATTCAAGAAATTAATAAAGAAAAATTTAGGGGGTCTCTTGACCCTGATTGCTGGCTGATTTTGTTCATAGCATCATTTCCCTAGTATTTGTGTGTGTGGTATGTGTATGTGTGTGTTCACCTTAAGGAAAGGAGCCAAGCTCTATACCAGAGGAGTTAATTGTTCACCACTGAAAATGGATGATCTTTTCCAACAAGGCTGACAGTCAAACAGAACAAAAGAACATTCATCCAAATATTAATAAAAAATAACCTATTCTTGTTAAGAATAATACTCTCAAACATACTTAAGTTGCCCTTTATATAAGTTACTAATAAAATTAACCCTTCACTATCTCTCTTATTAATAAATGTGAAACAAATTAAGACTGGGAATTGATTTATTTAATAAATAATGGTGAAATAATTTGTTGTATTGTAGTTACATTCTTGCCAATATTTAAACACACTTCATAATTATTTTTGTAAATGAATGAATCAATAGCATAGGCATTCACTCACATTCAACTCAGTTGTATTCCATGTCCAAATCTGACTACATTGTTTCTGTCCTCATTTAATTGTTAACATTTGTTCTCCTCATTTTTCTCTTATTCTTTCTCCTCCTCCACCTCCTCCCTTCAAGTTTGTTTTAAATTCTGGCTTTGTACATATAATTATCCTATTGCTAACACTTACCAATGGCTCATTATTCTGTTAGTAGATTTACACACTTTTAGTAGGATTAAGACAAAAAGAGAAAATGTCATGATGAAATGATACTGTTAATAAATCAATTTTGTTAGTTGTTTTGATTGATGTAGGCTACATTTCAAATTCCAAATTTTGGAAGCATTTTTGAATCAGAAAGCGAACATTACTGATGTGAACAGTCTATCTATAGATAATTTTAGAACATATCAAGTGTTCGTGCGGCAGATGTAGAACATCTCAGTCATTTATAATTACTTATCAGTGTTTTTAAAATTTGCAAATCTTAATTGGAAACAGCACAAAATTCTGTATTTTTATTGTCTCAGATTGAGGGAATGAACAAGACGGTTTTGTGATTAAGAGTAAAGAATTCTACATATAGCTTAAGTAGGCTTCAGGATTTGGGTTTTTTTCCTGTAAATGATTGAACTCTCTTTTTCAAATGGACCATGGTGTTTGCCCTTTTACATTTATGATGGATGCTATACAATTAACATTATCATGACAACTGAAATGTGGAAGCAATGGGCCTACAAAAAGTAATTACAATAAAATAAGCCTGGCATTTTTCAAGTGCAAAAGTGCAAAGTATTCAATCTCAGTATCTGATATATATTTTTTTAAACTTTATTTAACACATAAATTTGTTTTACTATTACACAGATTTCTTTTTTCTTATTCAAGGTCCATACAATTATATTATTCTGGATACAGTTTTATTTTCACTTCTCTATGAGAATAAGTTAGAATAACTTCATAGAAAATAATTGCAGCAAATATTACTTGGTTTACTTATTCTACTTCATGTTATTCACCTTAATTCATGATTGTTGTTACTTTTAAAAGTCAATATTTTAATGGACTACAAAATGAGATAATTATGTGTATTTATTAGCGTTATTCATTTTCATCCTATATGTTTTTGGGGACTCTTACAAATAGTCTTTCTTAAATGTCCTTCTGTATTTATGAGTGCATATTTATTATTATTATTAATTATTTTGTTTAGTACCTTTATTTTATATAGCATACTGGGATTTTTGCATTTCAGCTTTATTTTCTCTAAATAAGTGTTGGCATTTTATGCCTTTCTTTTTAATGTCTAAAAGTTATTTATATTGCCAATCAGAATTTGAAGATAATTGAATGACCCCAGATTTTTTCCCTTTCTCTTACTTTTTAACAATAATTATAAGTTTCACCAGTTTATGTATATTTATATTTATAGACAACGAATCTTAGAGTCTAATTTCATAGAAGTTTTGATCATTTAGTTTCTCTAATCAGATTTGATGATTAATAGAACTTCTTGCCTATATTTAGTAAAGTTATATAACATACTGTAAGTGAGTAGAAAAGGAATATGAAGCATGCTTTGGAAGTCAGCAGTAGCAAAAGTGAGCATGGAAAATTCTTTAAGCTCTGAGTTATGCCTTCAGGGTTCCAACTCCAGCTCTGTTACTACTTATTATCTAGCTGGCAAACTTGATCCAACTAGTTATCGGCATAGTTCGAATAAACAATCTAATCCTATATATTTTACACAATTGCTATGATACTGATTTTAAATAACTGCTTAAAAATACTTTGTTCAATCAAAAGAACTATGCAACTATGAAGTTTATCATTACTATAATCAATATTATTAAAGAGCATAAAAAAGCAAGATAAACTAGAAATAGGAATAGCAAAACAAAATATGTCCAATAAAGTAAACTGTCAGAAAGAACACCCAGGAAAAAAAAAAAGAGTCACTTGTTTATGAGGACTAAGAGGTATCCTTGACAATATTAGGATACAAACCAAAAATAATGATGAAAAATATGGGTCATTATTAACATAAGTATAGTTGTCAAACCAAAATAATGATGAAGAATGTGGGCCATTATTGACATAAGTAAAGTTGTTAAGAATACCTTTTTTCTCCTGTCAAACAAATAATACTCCCGGTAAGCTGATCTTAAAAAAAAGAAATCATTGGGGTGCCTGGGTGGCTCAGTTGGTTAAGCCTCTGACTCTTGATTTCGGCTCAGGTAGTGATCTCAGGGTTGTGAGATGGAGCACCCAGTCAGACTCCATGCCGAGTATGGAGTCTACTTAAGATTCTCTCCCTCTCCCTCTGCCCCACCCCCACCCCAGCTCATCCATGCTCTCTAAATAAATAAATAAATAAAATTATGTGATGGGAATTTTGCTCCATAGACAGGAAAATCTTTCTATGACAAAAGTAAAAGCAAATTTCCAAAAATTCCAGTGATCTCAGGAGGTTAACATGTGCTTCACCTTTCCTTTTCTGACAATGACAAAGTACAAGATATCAGTTGAAATATCTCCAGTTAATTTCCAATCAGTCTAAAAATAGAATTCACAAGGTTTTCTTTCTTATGTAGACAAATGTACAGATTTTAGGCAATGTTAAAAAAAAATCTGTTTAATACTCTGTAGAAGCTCTTAGGCTCATAAACATTTTTCAGACCATAGGTTTTTGATGTGCTGTTTTAGGAGCTTCTAATCAAACAGGTATATTCCTCCACCTTAGCATGTGTTTTTGAATTTAACAAAGAGAGAAACTAAACTTCCAAGAAAAACAAAAACAAAAACACAGGACTAATAGATAAAACAGAACTTTTGAGAGTATCTAATGGGCAGCACCAGCGTAATAGCACTAGTGGGCTTTATTAAGGCAATTGTTCTACACTAATGAGTAGCTGCCATTTCATGGGTGGAATATCTGTTATAAGCTTTGGGACCTATGGGCGGGTAGCAACACTGATTAATTTACCAATTCCTATTCTCTGCATGTTGCTAGAAACTGCATTCTTGTTCCTCATTCCAGTAAACACTTAATATTAAGAATTAGTGTTTCATTGTCAAAATAAGGGGTAACTGGCCTTGGGCCACATTTGTAAATCTACATTCAAGTACGCCATCAATCAAATCTTACCCAAATGCCAGTGTGCAGCTGGGTATTACAGATGTTCAGTAGCATCACTCATCTTCTTTCCACCAAAACAGATCTAGGGAAGAAATTTAAAACAAAACAAAAGGAAAAAAACAGAAGAAACTAATTTTATATTAAGACTCTTTCCTTTTCTAAAAACACTAGTTGTCGACTGATAGATGAATCTGTGTTATTTACAAATTAACTATTATTTGTACAGATTTAAGGATGTTCAGAGTTCTGTTTCTCTGCATGTTTCCATTTCATTACTTTTTCATTTATTCTAGATATTCACATGACTAACCATCGGATAGCTGTTACTTTGAAACTACTCTATAGTACAACTACATTGCCTTTTACTTTGGCGAGTGTTTTTTGCTCGAATGGGTTAGAATATTTAGAACATTGGTTTTAATGTATTGGCTTGACTTGAAGTGACACTAAAATGATATCCCTGAAGCCTTACGTTCATTCAACCAAGTTAAGTAAATTTCTTGTTCTGAAAATGAAGAAAATGTAGATATACACAATATTCTCTGAAGCTTACTGGAAACCATTTAACTATTTTAGCTAACACCTACATTCTTTTAACTTTATTCACTGTTTTCCTATTATTAACATATGTATTTTTAAATGTCATCTTTAAATTCAAGAAAGAATGGTAAATATTTTCATTTATCTTTTAGGTATTTTTTTAAAGATTTTATTTATTTATTTGTCAGAGAGAGAGTGAGAGCACAAGCAGGAAGAGCATCAGGCAGAGGGGAGGCAGGCTCCCTGCTAAACAAGGAGCCCCATGCAGAACTCGATCCCAGGACCTGGGATTATGACCTGAGGCAAAGGCAGATGCTTAACTGGACTGAACCACTCAGGCATCCTTATCTTTTAGGTATTTTAAATCAATTTAATATTTTTAATCAAATATTACATTTTTGACATTAGATGAACTAATTTATAGTTTACATTTGCCTACAAATCTTACAGAAATATTATATAAAATAAAGCAGAATTGACTAAATAAATATATTTATAATCTACTGCACAAATACTGAAAATGAACATGTATGAAAAAATATAAATTGTTGAACTAGATTATTAACAAATCACATATAGTCACACTTGTTTTTTTTTTAATTACTAATTTTCCAGATTAAAAGAGTGGAAAATAATTAAAGGCCATGTTATTTTTAAAAAATGGTTTCATGGTGAAATATTTCACAAATACATTTATTTTAACTTCCTACCATTTTTGGTCACTAGCTGTCTCTCCATCAGCACAATTCATAAGACAGTCAGGGATTATTTCACTTCTTACAATGGCCTGACAAATTATGCAGACATTTTAGAAGCTGGCGACATGAATTGAGAAAAAAAAGAAAGAACCATTCTTAGCAGAGTTTTTAAAGTTAATGTTCTTTGCTATGAATATTTTTTTAAACTCAGGGACCAGAGAAATTTATTATAGAGAATACAAATGTAATAAACGCCTATCCATTTGCTTAAAGAAGTCACTATTCAGACAAGATCTACCTACTTGGGCCTATCCTAATTTCACACATTTTTTTTTAATATTTTGTTTTAAATGAAGCAACACTGCTGACAAGTCCTGTGTTTAATTTCCTAATGTGTACAAAAGCCTGCTATTTAAATTGCAGATTCACCAGCCAGAAGCTGGCTCTGAACATGTCAGATATATTGGCACAAGCAGGGCTCAGGTGCCGTCAGATGTCTCTGCCAGTGGGTCAGAAGCCAGCTCAGAGCTGGAGCTGGAGCCAGAACTCACATCCGAGTCATCAGGCAGTGTGAGCAATCATCATAGCAGGAACAGGTTTCAGACACAGAGCCCGTTGATGGCCTGTCCCTGGCAAGCATGGTAGCTGTGTGTGTGCGATGGGTGGTGAGAAACATAAAGCAAGTGGTCAGTGGTCAATCAGTGTTGATCTCTTTGTGCTTTCTGTGCCTTTTTCATTAACTCTGACCAATCACAGAAGATGAAACATGGAATCATGAGTCTGTGAACTGCCTGCAACTGATAAAATGATACACCGTAACAAAAATTGTTTCCAGAATAAGAAAAAAAAATAGGGATATTTTTATAATACCACAGCTTGCTTCTGATTTTCTATGCACTCTGATTTTTCACTTTATAGTGTTGTTATTTAAATTTTGATTCCTTTCTGGGGTGCCTGGGTGGCTCAGTTGGTTAAGCGTCTGCCTTCAGCTCAGGTCATGATCCTGGAGTCCCAGGACTGAGTCCTGCATCGGGGTCCCTGTTCAGCGGGGAGTCTGCTTCTCCCTCTGGCCCTCCCCCCTCTCATGAGCTCTCTCTCTCTCTCTCATTCTCTCTCTCAAATAAATAAATAAAATCTTAACAAAAATTTTTTGATTCCTTTCTTGGTACTTTGAAATCTATATTATAATTTCAATCACAGCTATTGTGTTATTTTGTGTATTCTGAAGATTAAAGAATTATCATTTCAGTACTGTAGTTTAGCGCTTTTCATTATAGAATTTGATTTTAGATATTCTAACATATGATTTAACTTTAAATGATTATTTATTTTAAATTGAGATTATCTGAACTACATTAAAGAGTTAAAATGGAATTCCAGGGGCACCTGGGTGGCTCAGTCAGGTCAGCATCAGACTTTTGATTTTGGCTTAGGTCATGATCTTAGGGTCATGGGATCAAGCTCCACATGGGGCTCCATGCTCAGCAAGGAGTCTACTTGGGACTCTCTCCTTTCCCCCTGCCCCTTCCCCTGCTCTCTCTCTCTCTCTCAAATAAATAAATTAATTAATTAATTTAAAAAATGGAATTCCAAATCCTCAAGCTAGTTTATAATTGTACTTGTACATTAATACCTGAAGTGGTTTATACATCATCATATCAGATGATTATCTTTTAAAGTCTTTCTTGTATTAAGGATATACTGGAAACTCATCATAGCAATAATATGGGGCACTCGATTTAATAGGAGAATCTAGGAAACTGAAATTGTCTTTGGATGAAAGCCTTTGTCCATGTCAGTAACCAAATTCACTTGACAATGATTTAAGATAAACTCACACCTCAAATTTTGTCTCTTAGGGTGTGATTTGTATTAAAGTTCAACTTTCATAATATAAACTTCTAACAATTTAGTTTTTAATCTGAACTACCCAGCGTGCAGTGTTTTTGGGTGGTTTTTAGTGTCATTCTCTATAGTGGTTATTAAATAGCTCTGAACAACACAAAACAGAATAAAATAATCTACCTAAAGGAGATTTACATCTAAAACAAAAAAATGAAACCTACGTTATTTCAAACTAAGGAAACTCAAAGTGAAAAATCTCAAAATAAAACTGATTAGTGAGGTAGTGGGGCTTAATCTTATAAAAATAAGTACATCTAGAAAATTATTTATCATAATAAATTAAGTATGTGCTCCTTAGCAAAAAAGTAAAATTATGTTTAAGTATATGTTATCATTTTCTAATAAGACCCACATAAAATTAACAATACTCAATAGTTATAAATGATAACTGGGTTTTTTGAATGTTTGCTTCAAATGTGATCAAAAGGAATAATAAATACTGTTCAATAAAAGAAAACAACTATTAAAAATCTTCTTTCTTATAACAGGCTACAATTCAATGTCCTTTTGTATTCTGATCAGTCCCTATCACTTGGGGAACACCACAAATATTTGGTTTTTTTTAATGGGAGTGAAAAAGATATAGACACACAAGCTAAAATTGTAAAAAGAGATTCAAAATGTGATCATAGCAAATGAATTGAGGCAAGAAAGGAAAAACACATCTATGTATGAATGCATCTTTTTCCAGGCCCTTTAAAGAATTTTTCAATGTTTTTACCTCTTTTAATCCTCAAAACTGTCTAACATGATAAACATTATTTTCCCCATTTCACAGGTGAATTGAGACTTTGAGAATAAATAATCTGAGGTCAGAATGTTAGTAACAGATAAAACCAAAATTTAATTCTAAACTCGGTTGCTTCAAAGACTGTTCTTTTCTCTTTACACCTCAAAATGTTCTGTAATAGCAAATTTTTGCGTATCAAGCTTGGTCAATCAATGATATTTATTAGTGTCCCTAGTTTCCTATATGGTGACTGCATCACTCCCTTTCAAATGTCCAAGCTGTTGTACTTGCAATTCCTGACTAGGCTATGCACAGATACTAACAGAGTGAAATGGAAAAGGAGAGCTGTGTCTGGCAAAATGCTGACTCAACTAAGATTAATGGCCTTTTGCACCAGCTCTAACATGACAATCAGAAGCTGATGATTGCAACTAAACTCTTTTGCCTTGTGACATAGCTCTAAGACTCCCTGGTCAAATTACAAGGAAAACCAGTGATGGTCCCTCTCTTTTTCTCACAAATTATAGCTGTTCTAAATGTTCAGATTTCCATTAATTGTAGTGTTCCAGGTGATGAACAGAACAACTCTCTACTATGAAAATTTGAGAACCACTGACCACAAAACAACATATTCTTTAACTTTTTCCTTTGCCCAACTCCTTCCTATGCTTCCTAAGTATCCACATTGTCCCTAAAATTTCACCTGTGGACCTACAACACAATCACCTGGAATACATATTAAAATGCAGAATTCTTAAGTACCTCCAGAACTGAATTACCATCTCTAGGCATGGTACTTAGGAATCTGTTTTTCTCTAAACATACTTCCTTGAAGATTTTTTACATACATTAATATTACATACACTGTAAATTTATTTATATTCATTAATATTAATATTTTAGACAAACCAACAAAATTACAGACAAACCAACCACACTGCCCAGTAGACTACAGGACTGAAAATTAAGATGGGAGACAATGATGTAGATTAAAGCTGATGGGCAATAGTAGTTATCGTGCACTTTTAAGTAGCTCAGAAACCCTTGGTGAAGGGATTTCCAGGAATATAACAGTCAGAAAGTACTCAATGTAAACATTATTTTCAGGAAGACTACAAAGGAAGAATTTATGTTCTGAGTTTTCAGGTTTTTCTTATTTTTATAAATATCATATGCAAATATTATTTTAAATAAACATAAATTCATATAAATATAACATGTTTATATAGCTATTATAAATGTAAGAGTAAAACAAGTATCTAAACTGGCCTATTTTGTAACAGTTTATGTAATCAGAGCAAAAATTTCAAATGACTAAATGTTTATGAAAGTGTTATAATTTGGTCAAAATTTTTACTGGCTATATTAGGAAGTCTTTTCAAATTAGAACTAATTTGTCTTTTTTCTTCAACATCAGTCACTTGCAAATTGAAGCAAGTTGAACCATTGCAAGTAAACTGTATTCTTTTTTTTTTTAAAGATTTTATTTATTTATTTGAGAGAGAGAGAATGAGAGATAGAGAGCACGAGAGGGAAGAGGGTCAGAGGGAGAAGCAGACTCCCCGTTGAGCAGGGAGCCTGATGTGGGACTCGATCTGGGGACTCCAGGATCATGACCTGAGCCGAAGGCAGTCGCTCAACCAACTGAGCCACCCAGGGGCCCCAGTAAACTGTATTCTAAGGTGATGCCACTGTAAACTGTATTCTAAGGTGATGCCACTGTAAACTGTATTCTAAGGTGATGTCACTGTATATTTATTTAAACCTCAGTTAGTACTTCAAAACAAAATTATGAAATCACTCATTTGATTATTAGCATTTGCTTGCAGTCTCTCATAGAAGGATTAGAAAAAATTCATGTAAGAAGAATGGTATCAATTTTAATTAGCATTGTGAATTGGGACAATCTGCAATGTAGAAAATTCCGTTTTGCTTTTTTTTCTCTCTAGTTTGCTATCTATAAAAATGCCTATTTTAAAAGATTGTTTTTGTTTTTATATATACTGTAGTTAATGAGTCCACTGTAGTCTCTGTAAAATTTTATTTAAAACTGCTGGTTGAGAAAATAAAACTGCAGTACTTAAAATCAACTAAAGAATATCTTGTTCCTTGGGCATATTGCTATATTATCTTTATTATTACCAAAATATCAAAATTTAAGTCTTCTCTGTGTCACAAGAAGTAATTCTAACTTTTATTTCATTTAATAATCAAAAACTCTCAAGAGTATTCTGTTTGCTTTTTATTTTTACCATTTTTTATTTCATGTTTGGTAAACATAGGTGACTTCCCTTGAATAGTTTATTTAATAGACATTATAAATCTCATAGGATATGCTATTTTTTATTAAATCTAATTAAATGCATTTCCTGGAGAAGCTATTACCCCATTGGTCTTTTGTCAGTATTCCGCACACACATTTTATTGAGCTTCATTTATTGATGCCTAAATCTTCAACTTGAGATGAATGTTTAACTTAACAAAGATAAATACTAATTCAGACTCCATCAGAATATAAAGATAATTTAAACCTCTTCATTTACTGTGCATTAATTAAGCACCAATGGGTTACCCATGGAGTTTTTATCAGAAGAAAAAGGATATGATTTTGAAATGTTTTCTACAAACATAAGTAAACTCACAAAGTTTGTGCTGTAAGTATATTTTACAGATTTTCACTAGGCAACTTCCATTCTTATAAGTCTCAATTTTCTTCACCTTTGAAGAAAATATTGGATTTTTCTCTAAATGATATTATATTTGCTCATAAATGCCACTGAGGCTAGCTAAACCAGTAAAATTAATCAAGGAATTAAAGTTTACACCTGCATATAGGCACAAAATAAGTGACTTTATATAAATTGATACTGTTTATGTGACCCCAGTTTTGAGAAAATTTGAGAACTACCAGGAAGTTGAAGAAAACTAGTTAAAATTGGTAAAGGGTTGAGGATAGGAAAGGAAACCAGAAATCCAAATCTCCAAAATTTCCTCAAATCACTCCCCACTCTGGATCAAACAAGTGAAGCCTGGTGATTAGACATTTGGGAGCTGAATGTCTCATCCACCAGATGTCAGTATGACAAATCAAAATGATGGAGGCAGAAAAGCTAAGAATTAGAAATGGAAACAGAGCCCTCAACAAACTGGACTGAAATCCCTGGCTGGTACTGAATTAACAGGGAACTTGGATTTGGACTGAAAGCAGAATGGCTACAAAGAGTCCCTGGTAAATAACGTCTGAAATCTAATTTCTCATTGTGTGTTCTAAAGGCTAAAGTTACTATAGAAAGTTTTTAACAGACCTGACTAACAAGTGTAGAACAAACTTCCAGTGGAATGTCTAGTGGCTTAGTGTGTCAGCACTAAGACACAAAAGCCAGAGGGATGGACAGCTACTGGTGCTTCGCCAAAATGTTACAGCACTTAAAGGGTGCTGTTCTCCTGGAATAGAGGTTCACTTTCTTAAAATTCAAAGCAAACACAGTATTCATTCACTTTGCTGTCTCATTCAAATCTTAGGGAATAACCCAGTCCCAGTTACATTATAATGTTTGCCAGAAAATTACTCTTCTTTATTATTTTTGTTCAATGTTCAGACAGTCACCAGAATTTATTAAATACTTGTTAGGTTCTTGCCACTAAACTAGTATATCTCTCTCTCTGTCTGTATCTGCATCTCCCTTGGTAATTGATTGATTCATTAACTGATGAATAGGTAAATAAAATGTGGTATAAAGATAGTTTATGGATAGAAAAGCTTTTTTTTTTTAAACAAGTTTGGTATTTGGAGTTCTTTAGGATATAAATTTCTCTCTTATAATATCTGTTGATTCTCACTGATGATGGCTTAATTCTTTATATTCTTGTAATATTTGGTTGAGACCCTATTGTTGATTTTAATTTGGGGGAATCTTATGAGTGGAGGATTCACTGCTTGAAGTAGGAATCTTCAAAGTGGCTAAAATTTTACTAGGTTAGTGGTGTCCCTATAAATCCTCTCCAGGGGAAAGCATCTCCAATAAATTCTCTGTCACTGTCTCTCTCTCCATCCATCCATAGAGCATAGAATAGCCATATATAAAAATGTATAATCATACAGTTAGGGGTTGGCAAACTTTAGCCCATGTACCAGCCACACTTTTTTAAAATAAAATGTTAGTGGAACACAGCCACTCTCATTTGTTTCTATGTATCACTACACCAGTAGAGTTAAATAGTTGCAACAGAGATTGTACAGCCAATGTCCCTAAAATACTTCCTATCTGGTCCTTTAAGAAAATTCTGTCAAACATTGAAATAAAGAATAGAAACAACACACAAAGCCAGCAGCAAAAGGCTACCCAGAACATTCAGGCAGGATATTAAAAAGAAACAAATGAAACCACTAAAATGAAGAAAATAATAATAATAATTTTAAACCGAAAATGATCTTGAATGGATTAAAAAAAACAGATTAAACACCCTGGAGAGACAGTTAGAAAATTGGAAGGCATGCACAA
This sequence comes from Callorhinus ursinus, assembly GCF_003265705.2. Taxonomy (NCBI): domain Eukaryota; kingdom Metazoa; phylum Chordata; class Mammalia; order Carnivora; family Otariidae; genus Callorhinus; species Callorhinus ursinus. Next base: position 8,170,004 of record NW_027397074.1, on the reverse strand, counting down.
TATAGACAGACAAAAACACAAAAATATGAATGAACGTTTAAAGATATGGAAGATAAATAACATGCATGGAGTTCAATGGAGACAACAGTGGAAATGGAAGGGAGAAGATTTTTAAAAAACATTGGCTTTGGTAAAAACAACTGATGTCAGACCTGAACTTACAGAGATAAGTGAATAAATACAGCAAAAATTGCATGTTTAGTCACATGATATAGCGGTTGCAGTGCACTAAAACTAAAGAAAAAAATTAAAAATAAATAAACAACTGGTAGTAGTAAAAGACTAATCATTGCAAAGTAAAAAAAAACAAAAAACAAAAAACAAAACCAACCAAAAAAACAGGCCAAGAGATGGATAGGTTCCCTGCAAGCGCTCGTTAGGAAAAATATTCTAAACCTATATGCTTCATACCATAATATTAGGTATGCATTAAATAAACTCATCTCAAATATATTAATAAATAAGATTAATGAAACAATAGGGAGAACTTTGAAAAATATATCAGTATAGTGAGAGATTGCAACATACCTCTTTTAATTATTGATAGATTAATTAGTAAAAAAAATTAGTAAAAGTAGAAAAGATGAATAACACAATTAACAAGCATGCCTAATGGTATGATATAAAATTCTGCCCCCAAATGATATAATACAAGTAGTTTTTAAGCATGTATAGAATGCCAAAGCATTTGTATTATACAGATAACCTAAAAGCATAAAAGTCAGAAAGAAAAAAGCAAAATGTTATTTTTTTATCACATGATATGAATGTCTACATAGAATGCTCAGTTAAATATACGGACAGTAAGACCAAGTTAAAATACCAATTGCATTTCTATATGTGAACATCAATTTCACAGTTTTGTGAACTTCATCAGGTTAACCTCTTTGGGCTTCAAGTTCCTTATCCATAGAAATAGGAAAAATAATCATAACTATGTCATAGGTTTCTTAGAACATCAAATAAGCCAATACACATAAAACTCCTAGAATAATCTCTGGCACATTGCAAGTTCTAAGTAGGTATTAGATAAATAATGTGTAGTGTTTATATTATTTTTAGGTTAAGAAAATAAGCTATTGTGCATAATTTTTCATGATTCTCCACTTTAATGTAGAAAAGGAAGATATTAAACCCAATGAAATCAGATCTTTCCCTAAAAAACATAAAGCAGAAATTAACAAAGTAGATAACAAAACAAAACTAAAAAAATTGATATAATCAATAAATTCTTGCCTAAAAAATAGACAAAACCTTGGCAAGAAAAGTTTCATAGAACAGAAAGACAAAAATAATTAACTCAGCATTTAGTAGGAGGAAGTAGAAAACAAAACAATCATAAAGAAATAGAAACAATGTAGGTAAGTGAAGAAATTTACAAATAGTAAACTATAAAACTAATTAAAAACTGAAAAATGGGGGCGCCTGGGTAGCTGAGTCAGTTAATCCTCCAACTCTTGCTTTCAGCTCAGGTCATGATCTCAGGATCCTAGGATCGAGCCCCATGTTGGGTTCTGCGCTCAGCATGGAAGTCTGCTTGTCCCTCTCCCTCTGCTCCTCCCCCATCAACTCTCTCCCTCTCTCAAATAAATAAAAATCTTAAAAAAAAAAACAAAACTGAAAAATGTTTCTTTAGCAGAGTCCAGTAAGAAACAAATCGTTAAATGGGGTAAATCAAGTTAATAAAAAATAAATACAGAAAGGTAGAAATTGTGTATACTAATCAACAGAGAAATTATTTTAACAAAAATCAGAGAATACTATGCAAACCCATATCAATTATATGAAAGAATTTTGGGGAAAATCAAATAAGTGATTCAAGACAAAGTAATCAAGGAAGAAAATAAAATGTTTTAAAATACATTTTATTTATTTTATTTATTTATTTACTTTTTAAAGATTTTATTTATTTATTTGTCAGAGGAGAGAGAGAGAGCACAAGCAGGGGGAGCGGCAGTCAGAGGCAGAGGGAGAAGCAGGTTCCCTGCTGAGCAAGGAGCCCGATGCGGGACTCAATCCCAGAACCCTGAGATCACGACCTGAACCGAAGGCAAATGCTTAGCTGACTGAGTCACCCAGGCGTCCCTTAAAATACATTTTAAAATATATGCTTAAGAGTGTTCATCTCATAAAATTTTAAGGATGTCAAAGAAAAAAAGCACATCCCAAAGAAAATAAAAATTTTCCTAGTTATGTAAAAGAGGGAAAGTGACCTAATTTATTCCACAATGCTATGAAATCTCTAATAGCATTTTGATCATGACGGATTTACTAAGATCAATTGTACCACCTGACATAAACAAGTAGAAATCTGGCAAAATACACAAAACAGCAGTTTTTAGACATTGAAATAAAAGTGACCCAGGACTCTGACTTTGAGAGAAGAAACTAATGACATTATGTTTACAATTGCCTTAGCTTTCTGAGAAAATTTTTAGACAATACAATGGTTTGTGGGTTGAGAGCAGCTGAAGTAGAGCACAGCCTTCTAGCTAAGTTGTTGAATGAAAGATCAGAGTTAAGGAGACTATCACAGATAGAAGTTTTGGTGCAGAGTACCCAGATCAGACACCCTGAGCTCAAAGGAGGTCTAGAGCAGACAGAATTTTTAGTGCAGCTGCTTAGGTCAGAATTCATGGCGACTAAAGCAGAAAAAATTTTTGGTGCAGAATATCAGAAAAGGAGCCATAAGAAGAAAGAACTCCTGAAACCTGCATAGGATTCCCCTTAAATGAACAATAAAGGGTGCATGTGTACTGATTCTTCCTTATGCTGGGTAAAGAACTACCAGGATGCCATAAGCCAAATGATTCCCAGATCAAACACAGGGCTACGAGACATTCAGTTCTGAGCAGCAGAATAACGAGGTCACATTGAACATCATGGACATTCAGTAGAGACCACAGAAGGTCTAAGCATTTCTCATAGACCTAACCCAGTCCTAAATTAAAAGCTACTCTAAATCCACCCTAAACAGTCATGAAAAAAACTGAGACTCCTGCTCACAGTTTGCCATGTGAGTGAGCCACCTTGGAAATGGATCATCTATCTGCAAACAAACTTTAAATGACTGCAATCCTGGCCAATATCTGTTGGGAATCCCATGAGAGACACCGAGCCAGAATTCCTGATCCACAAAAACAGAGATGTAAGAAATGTTTATTGTTGTTTTAGCCACAGAGGTTTGGATTAAACTTCAGATATACAATAGATAATTGCAACACCAAGATAAATCTAGCTATCTTCACTGTTGAGAACCCAATCTGCAATACCAGAAGCCTATGCTAAGTCCCAATATGTATCAGCCCAGAGGTGAACTAACCATCTACCTCAGAGGTGGTTGATTTCACTGGACCCCTTTTGTAGATAAAAGGTAATTCTTTGTCCTCTTAAGAAATACAAAGGTATGGGTTTGCCTTTCCTGCCTGAAGGACCTGTGTAAACACCACCATTAGTCAACTTATAAAATAACTTATTCCATCACCAGGGCATCCCCACAATATGCTGTTTCACCTGCCTATATAGTTCCTTGCAAAAAGTGTGGTATTGACCTCACGTACAAAGAGATTGGTCTTTTATCATTACTCATCTATAGAAGCAGCCATTCTGATAAAATAGTAAAATAGTCTGCTGAAGTCTCCTGTATGTTCCCAACTGGGAACCGACACACTATGAGGTTGGAAAACAAATTTACAAGATGCGGTATATACTTTAAAACCACAACCAATATATATTGACACTCTCCTATATAAGTTAGGGAAGATGAGTGTGCTCTTACTATTATACAGGTTTCCTTCACTATCTGAAAGTGAAGTGTGCCTGTGCCAACATAGCATGAAGCCAAGAAGTAATTACCATTAATTTATTAATGAGAGGGTGCCACTCTCCCTGCTTGGGGTGTGTGCTGCCTCTATAACAGCTCACTGCAAAACAAATGCTGAAGGCTATTTTCACTTTTTGCCTTTTTTCATGAAAGTGAAAATCTTTGGATTTCTTTCATTAGTGAAAACAGGTACATGTTAGTGTAAGTCTTTCATAAAAATGAAGGGGCACTAACATAAATTTTCGAAAAGTAAGGAAAACTGTATTTAATAACTCACTGAAAAAAATGTTTGTTTCACTTTTCCTCAACCTTGGAATGATGGATTTAGAAGTTCTAGTGGACAACAGAGGAATGTTTCCAAAGTAGACACAATCAAATTTCTAATGAATTGGAAGCTGAGTCTGGCCCATGTCCAGTTGTCTAAGGAACAACAGTTTGAGAAGGGGTGTTGTTGAACTAGGAGGTGATGACTGATCATGGTTACCAGGGACATCTCTCAGCTCATTTTTGTGATAGGCCTGGTCCACGGAAAACCAACAGAGACTGGCCTCCCAAGATTTACATTTGTAGGAATGAAGGTTTGGGTCATTCCATAAGAAAAAACATCTTGTTTAACACACTAGGGGAAAAAAATTCCTGACAGAGAAGAAGGAAGCATGGAAGGGAGAGTGTTGAACTGCAATTCAAAACATTTCTTATTTCATCTTTATTCTGAGAACCTTTTCTTAATCCCGTGACAGAAACTTGTGAGCAGAGAAAGCTATGCGGAATGCAGTAGCCAGTTATGTTTTATGTTACTAAGTGCTTCTTTTCTTACCCTTTTCAACCTATATGAAGATTACCTCCATGAAGAATATGAAAGCTGATGTTTTCAGTTTCAGGTGAGACTACGTCCAGATGTATTGTGAGACTCCATAATTATAGAGGGGGTGATGAGATTTTGTGCATTTGCTATGTTAGGAAAGTGTAACTCTCATGCAGGCAGAGAACAAGAGTGTATATGAAGGGGCAAAATGGTTGTGTTGTATTCTGCTCTGTTCTGCTTTCTGTACCAAGAGGCCCACATATATGGAATTTGCTTACAGTTGGTTTTAGCTGGTGGGAAACTGCATAGAAGATCTAAGGGAAAGAGTAAAGTGAGATGAGAATGTTTCTTCCCCTGATGCCTGCCTTTTAAGATCATCTTGAGCTGACCATCATCTTGATCAAATGTCATTACCCTTCTTAACATGGCCAACTCTACACAATTCTCTCCAATTTCTATTAACAGCTTCCTTTCTTATCCTTTCTAGACTAGCAGCTTAGCTGTTGTGCTCCATATTACTGCTGATTCTTCTAAAATTTCATATTTGTAATTATTTCCTTTAAATAAGGCTTTTTTGCATCCTATTTAAATGTGCCATTCTGACTCATATATACACTAGGTGAGTTCTTAATAGCTAGAAGTATTCAAGTCAAAGATAACTCTACCAGGAATCATGAAAATGTGAAGTTAATAAAAGGTATGGGCCATGCCTTGCTCTTCTTTGTAACTCATACAACACCAAATATCTAGTAGATCTTCAGATGTTTTTCCTGATTATTTAAAGTTTTCTTTTAAGTAAGATCACTTCTTATTCTCAGATTTAATTATCAGTCATATACATAATACCTCCTGGAAACATGTAAAGTTTATTTTATTTTACAGAGACACATTTAAAAAAATGCCAGGTGAGAAATAAAGAACCAATCAATCAAATAATTTGTCTCTAAAATTGCCATCACAGAATTTCATCATTACATTGTCTATATTTCTATGTAAGAAATCCCCCCAAAAAATCTCTCATCTAGAAATGTACATGAAAATAAATGTGAATTCCTCTTGAATCTATTTGTGTCATCTAATCTATACAACCATAACAGTAATGTTATGACACACCATTTTAGAATCATGTTCTTCTTGTCTTACATCTACCTCTCCCCCAGTTTCAGGAATGATTTCTCATTCTGCTTCTCGTCCCCTTAAAATTCACACTTTCCTTTCCCCAAGACCGTTTTCCAGTATGGGTTCAGTGAATCATTAAGCCCTAATCTCATTTCTATAGATTAGTAACCTATATTTGTCCTTTTTTCATTAAAATTTTGATTTTTTTTTCATGGTAGAAAATTATTCATGAGGAAATGTCATCTTAGCTACCAAGTTCAGGCACTTTTAATTTGAAGTAAAAAACATATAGTCAATAATAAGTTTATACCTTTTTAAATTAAGGTAGCTCACTACAGGGATATTTCCAGGTTTGTTAATTCAACACGTATAGAGCATCTAAAGTAATTAGGAGTGATAATTTTTAATAATTTGTTACTATTACCAATATCAGACTATTTTTTGCTGAGAATAAGAATATGAATAAGACACAGTTTCTGCCTCTAAGGAGCTCACAGGCTAATAGAGTCATGTTGAGAATTAAAATCCCCAGAGAATCTGATGAACATTCATTACATTTAGAAATCCTCCCTCTAAGTCTTCTGTATTTTGATCTATGGCCTTCTTCCAGAGTCAGAATAATTTCACACTATCTATCCAAATTAAATTGAAGCTACCATTTTATTGAAAATGATTTAGATATTTTTTTTATTTTCGATATTTAATGGTATGAATTTGATCATTACTTGAGTTATATTGGCACAATTCTGTCCACACCAAACAAACAAATAATAAATGGTTAACAAATCAATATAATTTTTTAACCAGCATTACAGTCACAGCCATGAAATCTTTGAATTCCTTAGGTTTGAGGATAATTATTTTGAAGAGCTTATTCTGTTGAAATGATGTTAACTTGTGATAAAAATTGCCTAGAAATCAAGCAGTGAATCATGGTTAGACTCTGTTCAAAAATAAAGAATGGGGGTGCCAGGGTGGCAGAGTAGATTAAGCATCCAACTCCTGGTTTTGGCTCAGGTCCTGATCTTAGGGTCATGAGATCAAGCCCTGCCTCAGGCTCCAAGCACAGCAAGGAGTCTGCTTGAGATTCTGTCTCCTTCTCCCTCTTCCTCTCCCACTCATGTTCTCTCTCTCTCTCTCCCTAAAATAAACAAATAAATCTTAAAAAAAAGGATAAAAGAGACAAAGTAGGGAAAGATGAATTAAAAGAAGAAAATGGGAGGGAAATGAAAAGAAACAGAGCTAAACTATGTCTGTCTTTTGAACTTTTTATGTTTTTTAAAACACTGTGGAATTTACTAAAATTTATTTGGGTGGGTAATACTAAACACACTTATTGCAGTTTAATACTGGACTTCTTAATTTAATAAATTTGGGAATAAGGTAGTATTGTAAAGGAGCAGATGTACTAAAATAAGAAGGGAAGGATAAATCAATCGGGTCAAATAGATTATCTATAAGTAGATGATTTTATTTTTTTTAAGTATTTTACTTATTTATTTGACAGAGAGAGAGTGAGAGAGCACAAGCAGGGGGGAACAGCAGAGAGAAAGGGAGAAGCAGAGAGAGAGGGAAAAGCAGTCTCCCCACAGAACAGGGACCTGACACCGCACCCCAGGATCATGACCTGAGCCAAAGACAGACACTTAACCAACTGAGCTACCCAGGCACTCCTAGATAGATGATTTTTGATAGTCCAGATAAATTTTAACAAATCTCAGTTATCTAAAGTTAATCATCTAGAAACTGAAAATATTCATAATCTTGTCAAGAAGCCAGAAGTGCTACTTCACTAAAACAAAACCAAAATGTTTTAAGAAGCCAAAACATCATAGAAAAACACAACACTGAAAGTCTATCCTTAACTTCACTAGTTTAAGGGTAAGGGTAAAATTTGAAAATTTCCTTATATGGATTTCTCCCTGCCTAACAGTGCCGAATGAATAAAATATGATGATATTTATAAAATGAATAAGTTGGAAAGTTTTAATATTCTTAAGATAGCATGTGATATAAATGGCTATGATAAAATAAAGTTGATGATATGCAGAATGTACCATTTTAATTAAATAATGTATAAATGGTAAGGGAATTGAATGTGCACTTAAAATAATTTCAGACATATCATACACTTTCATTTATTATCAATCTTGAATTCATGTAGGAACGATAGTATAGAGAGCAACATATTGTTGTAATTCATATTCAAGTAAATAAACTCAAGAAGTAATCGGCCTCATTAGTATATCCATATGTACAAAGTTTCTGGAACAGGTAAAGACAAAGTAGGAAACGACCAGGGATAATTCAATAATGAAAGTTGTTCAATATGTCAAAAATATACATTAATTAAATTTTAAAAAGATCTACAATTTTACCTGATGACATACACTGAAGACATGGTGTATGCTGAAAATACAAATTTGTTTGCTTGAAGCCTTCCTGGCCATAAGTCCTTGTGCCTACAGCTTACAGAGATGTGGCTCAAAGACTTGTAATTAGACTTTTGCTTGGTTTTGTTTTTGGTAATTGAAAGGCTTAAATATCTTTTCAGGCCATACAAAGACTTTATTATGTTAGTGTTAAATTGAAATTCAAATCATTTCTTGTTCCATCCTTACTCCATGAAACTTTTTAAAATCCTACAAAAATATCTAATATGTTTTCTGTTTTCCTTTAGTAAGTATAGCACTGATGGATATATTTCTGAATATATACACCGGGCAATTTTCTTCATATGGTTCAAAAGTTATAAAAAAGCCAGGGGTCATTTAATCTATGGACCGTATTGAAAGAAACCAAAAACTAATTGTTTTTGCAAACCTATATTTTTACCATGAGTTTCATCAACATACTCTTTGTTGCAGGTACAATTCTGGGCTTGAAAGTACAATAAGCTTAATTCAGCAAGATGTTTCCTATGCTCTAAGAAATTTCCTTTAACATGCTACTTTCTGGAATTGTTATAATTCAGAACAATTTAGAGATTGTTTAGTTGAATTATGACATCTGATTCTTAGGATTTTATTTTTCAAATAAAAATGAATAAAAAGAACATATAGCCCATACTGAATGCTTAATCTATCCTTCTATCATGACTATGTTAAAACATCCATATATTCTTAGAGTTCCCTAAAAGTTTGTGTGTGTGTGTGCATGTTTGTGTGTACATATGAAACATATCTATGTTGTTGTTGAACATGGGTGAATGAAAAGCAGTGTGGATTAAATTTTTAAAGAACCCCTTCTCCATAAACCCAACTGATAAAAAGATTACATATCAAAGTATGTGACTACATTATACATTGTTCATTCCAAAGGCATTTTTAAAGGCATTTTAATATGTATGAAAATTACTTTTCTACATATACTAACTTGAATTTTAATGAATATTTTCAAGTACAATATATACCCTACAAGCAGCTCATTTATGAAATGTACATACTTCTTCATTGGGAACATGGGAATCACAAGTACACAGGTTTTTAGCCCTGGTATCATTAATTAAAAAAAAAAAGAGGGCAAACTTTAATACAAAGGAATGGAACCAATATTTTTCTAGTAGCATCCACTATACCAGATTTACCTCATTTAAATCATACAATAATGCAATCAAGTTAATTCTCACTGCATTTCACAGATTAGGAAATCTAGCTTTAGAGTAAATAAGTAATATTCCTAACATCAAGCTACCAGCAAATAAATATAATTGATATTGAAATCCAAGTGTGTTTGAATCCAAAGATTTCATTTTAGAAATAATATATCACTTTGTACATTCACGTTAGTTTTTAAGTTTCTAATACGTCTTAAGCACAATACTAGGCACTTTTTATAACCTCAAACTTGCTATTTTTTTTTACCAAATCTTTGTTTCTATTACACTTCTGAAAACAATATTCTGATTATTTTAGGAGTTTGCTTAATTTAAAAACCACATGACGTTCAGGTGGAAAAAAATAACTTATTATAACTAGTATAAGTAAAATCTGATTTTTTTCTTCCCCTTATTCACCACTGTGAAAAAGAGAACAAATTCATTATGATGTTGAGATTAAAAGAGTGCTATTAGATGTCTTATAGTTAAATTGGATTATGTGAAATATTCTCTATTCAAAGTGATAATTTGTGGAGTATACTTTAGGATATGTTATACCTGGAAAGAATAATACTTACTTGGAAATCACAGTATTCTGCTTTAAAATAATGGCTTAGTTTAACTCTAGATGGGAAACTTATAATGCAGTCTAAATATAGATATATAAGAATTTATAGGCATATAAAGCTATATAAATAATTGCCTTTATGGAAATGCTGCAGCTGAAATATTTGCTCTGATCATTCACTGTGAACAATTTAGATGTCCACAGATGCTAAGGCAAGCAAGTTATTTAAAGGCAAGTTCTGAAGAAAAAGTCATTTTTTAAATCTCCCTAGACCTTCACATTATCTCAAATGTTCTGTATTTATTATTAGACCCTCAATTTCGACAAGATTATATTCACCTACAAAATATATAAAAAAATTTAAATTACATGCTTCAGAAAGATAGCACAGAATGGTTATATGTAATTTGCAAATGGGCACTAATATGAACACCATCAAGTTCTTCCTGGATAAGTTATTGTGATTTCTCTTTTGTCTTCTCACTGGAGAATATTTTTAATGTGTCTTTGGTTTATCGTCTAAGTTGTAGAAATGAAAATTCTCCAAGGAACCATTTATTATTAACTAACTTAAATAATTGAATCACAACAATCAGCTCTTGGAAACTGTAGTTACTTAGAGAGTTTCTGTTTCTAACCTCAACTTAGTTTGTGAAAAAATAAAGAACGCTTTAACAGGAATATGCATTTTCAAATTATAATTTCAACTAACGCAGAGGAGGTCATCTTTCTTTTAAGATTGTCAATTATTTCCTCATAAAGAAAAATATGTTATAATTTTATATGCAAAGACTCAGTATTCATGACAGGGCAAAATGGCTTATAGTCTATATTGTATTTGGGTCATTTTAAAGCCTTTTATTGCCTTTCAGAGTCAACTATAGTGATTGAAGGGAAAAATACATGAATGTATCTGAATTCATTTTATTCTTTTTTATAATATTAAAATATTTCTACAAATTATCACACTCATAAATTGAAAATTTTCCAAGTATTTGCTTTAAGTAATTAAATTCATAAATCGCTACAAGCACTGAGTGCCATAATATGCAAGAAAATGTAGTTTATTTTATATTTTTCCTATTTTAACGTGGTGCTTTCCAGATTTTAAAAGTAATACATGTTGTTACTCTTCTGGTAATGAATGCATATACCCCCACAGATAACAATTATGAATTCAGTTCAAAATATGTAAAAACAACTATTTGAAACTCTGATAAATGACCAAAAATAGGCAGAAACTGCAGCTGTATAGACCCTCAAAATAGACCAAAACTCTATTTATTATTTGTGTTGATGTGAAACTTCTCTCTGAGCATACTTACCAGTCCACAGGCAAAAATAGCTGAAATTCAAACAAAAATCCATAAATTTACTGGCTTGGGGCACCAGAGGGTAGTTATGGGCTGTCAGAGCAGCTGAAAGGAGAGTGAAAAAAACTTGGAAAGGAGGGAGCTACAGGGAAATAAGTCCCAATTCCTGTGTTTAAACTTTACCAAAAGTCTGGGACAAGACTACCATGCCTGCTCTTGCCAGTTGTATTCAAATTTGTAACAGAAGTCCTACTACAGTAATAAAGGGAAACAAGGTATACTAGTTTATAGACTTTAAAGATGGTAATGAAATATTCTGAACGTTTTATGACAACACATTTGATGACTTAGGTAATATAGACAAATTCCTTGAAAGATGCAAACCAGTAAATCCCTCAGGAAAAAATAGATAAATTGAATGGTACTCTTCTTGTTAAGAACATAAACTTGTAATTAAAAACCTTCTGGGCTCAGAAAGAAAGAGGAAGACAGGAAAGCATAGTTCCTGGATTTCCTTAAAAGACGCTTGTAGACCCAATTTAATCCTGACAGGGAGATGACTGCTGGGATCACCAAAACAGTCAGAGGAGATGCAAGCATCTATATGAAGGGAACTGTGAGCAAGATACTAAGAGCAATGGTTAAATCTCTGAAAAAAGTCACTAATGTGTCCCATGAAGAAAAGAGTCAGCTTTAAACACCTGCCGAATCCAAAGATAGTTCTGGCCGCTGACAATAATAGCACTAGTCAAGAGTTTTACTGTTTCCTTTTCTCCCTCCATTTCCTCTGACCCAGTAGAGGGAACACACTTGGTTAACAAAACAAGGATTGGAGACAGGAAAAAGTAGAAGATTGGGAAGGAGAAGGAGCCCTGCATTCACTCTCTTTCTACTTCAGGTGACTGTCCATCAGCCGTTCAGTGATGGGAAAGCAGAGAAGTTTAGGAGAGAAGGGACGACACTTAAACTTTCTATTACACTGGACTGGACTTAAAAATACTGAACATTCATTACCTCTAATGACCTGAAAATTCATGAGACTTTCCCTAATTTTCATCCAGCAGGATTAGAAGATCCAGCACAATAGAATAAACATAAATAGAAACTATTTGTATAATGCTAGAGCTAGGCACATTTTTTTTTTCAGTGTTTTATTCACCAGTTTTCTGGTGAATAACAGACTCTATTTGTTGCAGTTTAATATTTTGTGATCTGCAGCTGACTTTTATTTATTCCATTTACTTATATAATTAATATCATCTATATAGTTATTTGGAATTTTTATACTAATAAATAAAGTTTGTTCTACTTATATCTCTATTTTTTTGCTATGTGATCCAAGGAATACCCCTTCCAGCTCTTTGCATCCTGGAGACAAAAACTCTTAACTTTTTGAAGTTTTTTTGAAAATTCTCAAAAGGAAATTTTTCTCTTTAAAATCAGGGGACATAAAGTAGTGTGCTGGAGTTAGCTCACTAGTTAACTCAAAAGAGTTGCTTGTTATTTTTTAAGAATTTTATGAGCTGACTACATCATCAGTGGTAGGACCATTTCACCATAGAAACCGACAAATGCTACATACGAGGGTGTTTCTTTTTTTCTTTTTTCTTTTTTCTGAGATGCAGTTTTTAAATATTGACCAGCATACCATAGGTGCTAAATCATTGAAATATAGGAAAGATTCTTAGGTGAAACCAAGGAAATCACAGGTCACAACTACAAAAAAGTCATGAATTAATTTTTCTGTGTGACTGTCAACAGTAATCAAGCACCAGTTATGAAAACAGGAAAATTCCGGAAAGTGGATATACATGGAAATGTATAAGTGAAAGAGACAAGTAAGGTCCTTGTTCTCATAAAACTGCCAGTCTTAGAATCAGACAAAAAGATGAATAGATGAATGAATGAATGAATGAATGAATGATTATCAAGAGTATGGTGGGAGTAAGAGTGCAGTCAGAAAGCAAGATATTATTAGATATAGGGCATTCAATTTTAGTGATTTTTACAACAAATTGTCCTAAAATTTATCCAGGATATTGCTAAGATTCATTTTTACTATATGGCACAAGGTTAAGCATAAGATTAAGAGTATTTTGGGCGCCTGGGTGGCTCAGTGGGTTACGTGTCTGCCTTTGGCTCAGGTCATGACCCCAGGGTTATGGGATCGAGCCCCACATCAGACTCTCTGCTCAGCAGGGAGTCTGCTTCTCCCTCTGACTCTCCCCACTCATGCTCTGTCTCTCTGTAATAAATAAATAAAATCTTTAAAAAAAAAGAGTATTTTACTTAAGGTTATATACCAAATCTTAACTTTAGAAATGTACTTGAAAATATTATGAACAAACTTTCTGGCTGTCTATTATACCTCACTAATGAATAAGAGATGAATTTCAAACTCTTTTTACCTTTAATCATACATATGGATGAACTTGCCTTTAGCAATAGTGTTTTTGAAATTATTATTGATCAATAGTTTTTACTTTCAGAGAATCCTGCTCTAATCTTTTATAGTTATAATGATTTAATCAAAAGTTGGCTCTTCTAAATTTATTTTCCCATAATACAGGCCAGAAGTAAAAGGCTCTTGAATTTGTTCAATGAACTATTCTTTTTTTCCTTCAAATTAAAAATCGTGCCCTTCATGAAAAAATTAATATGGAAAAGTACATTTATGTGGTACTAAATTGAATTTGAAAGAAGGTATAAAATTAAACTATAAACTTCTCCTGTATTAGTGAAGATTTAATTTGACTCCACTGAATAAAAACCAGGATTAACAATTTAAATAACTCTAATTTTGATGCTAACCAGTGATTATAAATAACTCTTGAAGAATTGTGTTGTACCCTTTTAATCTCCCCTTCTCAAAGAATGGTCTGTCTAGAAAATAGCCAGTAAATTGCTGTCAATAACATTTTGAATTTAGAATATTTTCAAACATCACATAATTGTTGAGGTTCAAAATGTTTGCAATTAATTATATGTCCATATATATTGATACTAATGCTTATAAAGTAAATTAGAGATGATTTGAATATTAGAAAACTGATGAGGTAATACTAATTCTTTAAAAAAAAGGTATGACTTCTTTGCTCCTTCATTTCAGAGCAGCCTATGGTATTAGGTCTCCTTTAGAATAGATTCAACTAGAGACCAAAAGCTTAGGAAAGTACTTCCTTATTTTTTTTTCTGCCTTTTCTATAATTACAAAAATAATTTTAGTCTCTTCAACTAGAGACCAAAAGCTTAGGAAGCTACTTCCTTATTTTTTTCTGCCTTTTCTATAATTACAAAAATAATTCATGTAATCAGGTGATCATTACACCACTGCCATCTGAGGCATAAGAACAGAATTATAACATGTACATTTACATGCATTTTTATATATGATTTTGCCTACCAATAGCATACTCATTTACACACTTGTACCAGATAATTTTCTTTTAGCACCCCTGGCAAGCTTTAAAAGCAGAAATTTGGGGCGCCTGGGTGGCTCAGTCGTTAAGCATCTACCTTCAGCTCAGGTCATGATCCCAGGGTCCTGGGATCAAGCCCCACATCAGGCTCCCTGCTCCGTGGGAAGCCTGCTTCTCCCTCTCCCACTCCCCCTGCTTGTGTTCCCTCTCTCGCTGTCTCTCTCTCTGTCAAATAAATAAATAAAATCTATTAAAAAAATAAAAGCAGAAATTCATTTGGTTAAAAACTGTGTTTTATTGTTGCTGTGTTCCCCTGCTGATGTCATCATTAATGAGCTAATGTCTACATTTATCACTTTCCTTATGTACTATAATAAATTTAAACAACTGTTTTATTTTCCTGAACTATTTTCTATAAAACATTTATTAGCAGCTATAATAGTAGTAATACTACTTCCTTTCAGTTGTCTTCTTTTTGTCCAACCTCCAAAAGTTAAACCTTTAAAAACAGTTCTTCATCACCCTATAATTATAAGTTCAGGTATATTTCTACATCTGTTTTAATATTAAGGCCTTATTTTAATAGCTGGAAATCTCAAAGTACAAGGATAGTTTCCAAAAGCTTTAGAAAAACGAATTATCACAATTTTCCCCTTTCAAATTACTCCCATTAGTTTTCCCCAAGATTTGATCAACCTCTTCTATCATTCTACAATATTTGTCATGCCTTACATCCTTCCAACAAAGTCATTAGGCTCACTAAAACATAGCTAAATGTAAAGCATATTCAGGCCAACATAATACAGAGGAAGTGACTTATACAAGTGTTGGAAGTTGGCTTGAGCTGTTGAAGTCAGTGGTTATGCCTTATATCCTCTCTGAAGTAACTTTAAACATCAAAAACTTAAATTTACTCCTCTTCATTTTTCCACATTTATTATTTTCTTTTAATTAAATTGCCCTTTTTAAAATTTCTTTTCTTATTTTTGTTATCAAAAATTAGGAGATGTGTTCTCAAAGATGTATAAGAGATAGTGTCATGCTTAAAGGTTTTCTTTATCAGTGTTTAAGGTCTATATGGAAAGGATGTATCTCAGCACTCATACACTTTAATATGGCTCCCCTGCCGGCACTTTGCCAGCAAGATCTCCCTCCCTCGACCAAAGAAATGATTTTTAATTTCTATTCATCATTTAAAAATTATTCATGGGAAAGTGTGCTCAAATAAACATTAAAAAGTTAACTAAGAAGTAGTTGCTGGCCTCTAGGAACTCCTCCCCATGGCATCAGGAGCCACCAGTTGGTGTCCTGAAGAAGACATAAGAAAGAGGCTTGAAACTAGATTGGGCAGCAGCTGATTTTCTTGTCCTATTTACAATTTTATCTCAAATCAATTCATGGCATTCTTAAAAGCAATGTTTATGTTAAATAAAGAATCCTTGGTTCACACAGTATTCACCATGATCTTATTAGGCTTTTGGGAAGGAAACAAAAAAATAGAAGTTTCCTGGCAATAAAGGATAAAATGTCACTCTCACGGAGAAAAATACATAACACACTCATGTACCAGAGGTAGATTACTGGGGTCTCAATTTTGTCATATCGGATCTATTTTTAGTTTAAAGTACTTTAAGTTTCCATTGTTCACTAGTAATAAGCATTAGTCCTCGCAAACCCTCATTTTCTTTTCTAAGAATGTCGTATCCCATGGGTTAATGTTCCTTAGGAGATCAGGGATTGGTTCTTTCTTACTCTTATAAATAAGTAACAGGGAAGCTGGCATACAGTAACCTGGTTTGGATCTAATTTTTTAAAAATCAGACTTGGACACAAGCCAGGTCACCAAGTTCTCAGAATTAAAATGAAAAAAGATTATTTTCCCAGATATCTTCTCTACACCAGATGAGACAGCTCCTTAAACATATTGTCATTCTGAATGAGTTCAGTAGCAGCTGTAGCCAGTTTCCTACAATCACATGGAGGAAAAATGATACCACAATATTAAGAAATGTCACTAATTATCTCTGGAATTTACACGTTACTTATAATATTTTCGTTAAAATTAGTTTTATTCCCCAAATACTGTATTATTTAAAATAGAGTAGATTGACAGTCTGAGGCATTAGTAAGAAGGTTTTGTTTAGACAAAGGCAAAAAAAAGCAAAATGTATAATTCCTCAGATAAGACATTGTGTCTATGTTTAATAATAAATTAATTTTTGTTTTTAAATGATGTGTGGCAATTTCAGCATTGATGATATATATGTTGGATGACCAATGACAATCCTTTGCTATTACTTTGGAATGCAAATTTTTTAAAGAACAGACATTACTTTGGATTGACTTAAAAACAAAGAAACAAACAACAAACAAAAATTCTTTTTATATGAGACATTGGCATTCTCATAGAATCCAAGATTTAAAAATGCCTTAGAAAGTTTTTTTTTTTTGCCAAGAAGAGCTCCTGAAATCTCAGTGGTAGGGTTTAGCCAACACTTACTCAAAAGCTCAACTGTTAACTGAGACTAACTTCCCAACATTTCTATATCTCAGATTACCATTCCAATGCTGAGAAAATCATAAAGCACAAACATGCTATAGGATGCTATAGACTGTATGTTGTGTTCTCCTAAAATTTATGTTGAAACCTAATCCCCAATGTGTTGGTATCTGGCTGTGAGGCCTTTGGGAAGTGATTAGGTCATCAGAGTGGAACCCTCATGAATGGAATTAGTGCCTTTATAAAAGAAACTCCACAGAGCTCCTTCATCCCTCTGCCATGTGAGGACAGAGCAAGAAGATGCTGTCTATGAACCAGGAGGTGGGCCCTCACTGGACTCTGAATCTACTGACTTCTGATTTCGGACTTCCCAGCCCCCAGAACTATAGAAGAGAAAAAAAATTCAGTTGTTGATAAGCCACGAATTCTATGGTGTTCCATTGTAGCAGCCCAAATAGACAGTGACAGAATTTGGTACCAGGAGTGGGGTACTGCTGTAAAATAAAACAAAACAAAACTAAAATTGTGGAGGCAGCTTTGGAGCTGTGTAATGAAGACAGGCTACAGGAGTTTTGAGGTGCATGCTAGAAAAAGACTATGCTGCTGTGACTGGACCTTTAAAGTCAACTCGGGTGAGAGCCTAGGCAGAAAATACTAGATGTATAGAGAAAACCTCTATCTTAGAAACTACCTTAGTAATCCTGAACAGAATGTTAGTAGAAATATAGACAGTGAGGATCATTCTGATAAGATCTCAGAAAGAAATGAGGAACTTCTTGGAGAAAAGGTGATCTTTATTCTGAATTGACAAAGAAACTTGGTTGAATTGTGGTCATGCTCTACTGTTTTGTGGAAGGTAAAACTTGCAAGTGATGAAATTGGATATTTAACTGAAGCTATTTCTTAGCAAAAGTGTTGAAGATGTGCCTTTCCTCCTCCTGATTGCTTATAGCAAAATGATGGAAGAATGAAATGATTTGAAGATAGAATTGGTAAGCAGAAAAGGAAGAAGAACTTAAAGATTTGGTAAATCTTCAGCCTATCCAGCAAAAACAAGAACACTAAGGATGTGGTCAAGCAACTATTTGATAAGATTAGTATGAATTTGCCATCTCAAGAGAAATTTGAGCTCCTCTCTAAGAAAATGGAAGAATGACCCTGAAGATAATTCAGAGATCATCAGAGCTGCTACTTCTATCACAAGACCAGAGTGCAAGATCTGGGATGGGGGTGGGGATGCCCAGTGGTTTCAAAGGAAGGACCACTGGCACCTTGAGGACTTGGGTGCTCATACCTTAAAACTCCAAGTGATGGTATTTGGAGGTGGGGCCTATGGTAGGTGATTAAGTCATGAGGGTGGATTAGTGCCTTTAGAAAAAAGATCCCACAAAACTCCCTTGACCCTTATGCCCTGTGAGGGCATGGAAGAAGACAGCCATCTATGATATCCCATTACAGCAGTCCAAATGAACTAAGACGCAGGGGTACCATCCCTGTGAGAGTGAGGTAAGACCTAGAAAAGAGATGTCAGATACTATACATGGTATATAATTTTCTAGAAATTTCTGAAATTTTTAAGCAAAGGAAAAGATAAAGCCTAAAACTAAAATGTACTACTCAAAATCCAGGTCTGCTTATATACACATACATAAAACTGTTTTAAAAGAAACTTCAAGCTATTGGGCAAACTGTTACAGTGTGTAATGTTGACAAAGTTTAACACAGGTGGAAATTAATATTGGATCTTCCATTATGGAAACTCAACTCAGCCTCCTTGACTAAACTGTGGCCTGCTATACCCAAGTATAGGCTCTCAAAGAAAGAATTTTGGGAGTTAGAAAAAAAATCAAAACTCTGTCAGCCCAATAGCCAGGAAAATGAGAAATGTGAAATTTATTCAAGGCATTTTGAATAGGCTATTCCTCCAAGTATAAGCTAACCCACATTAATAACATACCCAACTACATAAACCTATTTGGCTTTGTTTTTTTCCTCCAGAGGAAATCTACTTTGCAACAGCAGGTTATTTTTATATGAATCCATTAAATATATTGCCAATATACTCTGTGCTTTAATTCATCAGTTGGCCATTCATAAATTTGTCAATTATGTCAGAATTAATTAGCTTGCTAAATTCAAATATTTTGCAACAACACCCCTGAAGACCATATTTTGTCTTGAACTTCGCATTTAACATATGTTCTTGACTTTAGATTTCTATAGATCATAAAACATTAAATAATAAGGTTCCTCCTTGGCTGATATTTAGAAACATCAAAACATTCTATCTTGAAGTCAGAAAAAGCTCTGAGAACAAGTTTATTCAGGGCATAAATTCTCCCTGTGGTTTAATTAAAGATTGGTAATTAGGATTATTATGTGTTGTGGCTTATCCTGAATTCTGATCACTGTGCTTTGTTCCCAGTTGGCCCTTTTGATCTTTTCTTTCATGCTCCAAATAGTTTTACCAATTTGAGTCTGAAAAAAAAAATCCTTTGTGACTCGATTTATAAAATAAATGTGCTACAACAGTTCAGGGAGAATATTAATGAAGACATAATAGAAATTTTATGATGAAGTTATTTCTTGTGAAGTGTGCTCTGCTCAAATTTATTTCTGTATCTACTTTTGTTTTAAAATTCAATTACTATACACTCATTTTAAAAGTTATTAATTATTGGTAGATTACCATGTATGTGTGTGTATATATGTGTATACATGTAACATTTACTCCCTTTCCTGTGATTTTTTAAAAAATACGTGTGGTTTTAATAATTTCTAAATGGAAAGCACACTATAATCCTTTATGTAAACAGGGGAATAGATACAGGAGATGTTTCCTCAAGACTTTTCAAGTGTCAGGATTTAAATTTTTTTACTTTTGTCAACTCTTACTAGTTCTATTTATCCAAGAGAGTCTAGAAACTTAGTTGAAATGATAAGCTATGAATCCAGAATTTAAATGGTTGAAAAATTTGCCAGATTCACAAATGATGGTTTGGCTGGTTGGGGAGAATAAGAAGATTATATGCTGGAGAAATCTGGTCAAACCACATTCTAACATTCAGAGTGACTAGACAAAGAAACCTTCCACATTATCTCAGTGTTCATCTCATGGAAAATTAATAACTGCTAGGAAAGACCCAAGCTTGTGAGCTTTATTAACCCAGCCCCAACACCAGCAAACTCAGGAGAGGGGAAAAAAAACTAAGCATTTGAATTTCTTCTTTTTGTTTGAAAACAAAAGTTCCCACTAACTCAAACTTCAGTTTTTAAAACCTATTTTCTTTTATGCTACAGTTCAAAAGGAACAAACACATTGTAAACTTTATTATTGTTAAATAATGGGCTACTGGCACAATTTGCTATTTTACCTAGTATAAATGATAATGGTGAAAAAAATTATAGTATTATGAAAAGTAGGGTTTTGTCTTAAACCTTAGATAGGAATAAATAGCTGATAATTTAAACTGCATTATGTCAAACCTTTCTTTTTTATGATGTTCATCTAATTTTGATTATATTTTCCTTCCTATGACTATAATTCTTTGACAGACTGTCTTAATTCTATAGTAATTTGCCACTCTAAAATATGTTGATATGGGAGTATTGGTAAGAATGTATATGCATTCTTAGCCCTTAAAATTTTAGTTCCATTTAAAATAACACTCATGAGCTTGCAACCACTTCAGCTTCAGCTGTCCTGCCAGGGTACATTTTGCATGAGAGCCCAAGGACCTCACCAGTCCACACCCACTTTAGCTTTAGCTGTCCTGCCTGGGTGCACCTTGCATGAAGAACCTGAGGACCTCTGAGCCTGTACTCCTCAGCAATAGCCATCCCTTCAGAGTACACTCCATATAGAGAGTCCTGGAACACCCTGGTTTATAACGATTTCAGCCTCAACTATCCTGCCAAGGTACCTTCTGCATGTAGAGCCTCAGGACACCCCAGCTTCCACCCACTTTAGCCTTAGCTGTCCTGCCTGGGTGTCCATGCATGGAGAGCCCAGGGGCTCTCAGTCCTCACCAGGCCACAGCTCCAGTCATCCATCAAAAGTCATCAAGCACACACAGTCTATATAAAGGATGACCCACATGCAAGACCATTCCTCCAAGTTTAGGAGAAGTAGTTTTTCCCGCTAATTGACAGTCACAAACAAAAAAGTCAAGCAAAATAGGGAGACAGAGGAATATGCTCCAAGAGAAAGAATAAGACAACACCTCAGAAAAAGAACTAAATGAAAGGGAGATAAGCAATCAGCCTGACAAAGACTTTATAGTAATGATTACATAGATGCTCACAGGGCTGGAGAGAGGAGTGGAAAAACTCAGTGAGACTTTCAACAAAGAGATAGAAAATTTAAAAAGAACCAAGAGCTGAAGAATACGGTAACTGAAATAAGATATTATTCACAAATTCCATTGAGGAAGTCTATTCTATACCTGTCATGTTCATGCTGGTTTCCTGGTGTTTTACTATGAATGTATTGAGTATTAATGCATGATAAAAAAAAAGTTATGCTCTGTATCAGTCATTATAACTGGGTAAATATTATGGTAATAAACAGTCCCAAATCTCAGTGGCTTAAAGCATCAAAGATTTACTCTGTCCCTCATACAGTTTCTGCTAGGTTTAATCAGCTTTCCAGGCACTTGTGATACATGGTGGTGCTATACCTTCCCAGCATCCCAGCCTAAACCTTCACACCATCAACTTATAATAACTACAGCAGCAGAATGAGAGAGAACATGGGAATACACATTTTCCAGTTAATACTTCAACCAGGAAGTGATTCATGACGCTTCTGTTCACATTTTATTGCCAAGGCAAGTTGTTACAGCCTTACCTAAGTTCAAGGGGCCAAGGAAGTGAAAGCCTTCTGAATGCCTGAATGGAAAAGAAAACCAGAAATATTGGTGGGGAGTAGTAATATCTACTATACTCCCTGAGATTTTCATCTGTTTGATTTTTTCTTGATTTGTTTTCATGATTGCAGTGTACTTTGGGCAGGGATTGGCAAAACTTTTCTGTCTAAAGTAACACAGTAAAAATTTTCAGCCTTGGGAGCCATATCCTCACAAATACTCAGCTCTTTTGTTATAGCATAAAAGCAGCAATAGACAAGAGATAAACAAATGAGCCTTCTATGTTCCAAGAAAACTTTTTTTTTTTTTTTTTTTACAAAATGTGGTGGGTCTGACTTGGTCTGTAAATCACAGTTTACTGAATCCTGACCTTGAATAACATCCATCCCTTCTGATACAGAGGCCAAATGCTGATATCAAGAGATCCCCTGAATCCTCTTCTTTCTTATCACATCTTGATCTCTCTCCAAGTCTTCCTCATATAGCCATGCAGTGGGACTGTATATTAATAAGCTGCTTTTCAGTATCCCTCAGGAATTTCAATCTTATTAATGTATAGCTATATCATTATTTATGAGTTTGTATTTTATTGCTTGAGTAGTCTGTGTGCATTCTTATTCTTTCAAGCTGCATAGTAGAAAGGGGAAATCATCTCTTCCAGTTGGTCACAGAAATGGGAGGAATGTAGTGATGACAGAGAAATGGTTCGAAATGGTGTATTTGAGGGCCATTTCCCCAAGAAGAAAGGGCATGGAAATAAGTTAGAAGCATTTTAGTTCATTGGAGACAGGAAGAGTTAAGAGTTCTGTTCTGTTATTCTTGTGTTTTTCATGCTTTTCAAGTTTTCTCAAGCTGCTTTATCCTGTTTCAAGTATACTCCCATACGTCCTCTCAAATAATGTTTTCTTGTCTACTAATGGATTCACTAAGAACAAATATACATGAGATTGCTTTATTTTCTTCAAAGAATATATGAAAAGTTGTTGACTTTAATAATTATAGTTGTACAGTTGTTAACTATAATAGTGATAATAGTGTTATTTTGTAAGTTTTCTTTAGCATTTTTGAAAAGCCATCTACAACATATACTGCTATTTTATGTAGTAGGCATGTGTTAAAAATGTCAGAATAGAAAGATAGAAGGAGCAAGACAGAAAAACGGACAGGGGTTAAAGAAAGGAGTTTTGAATTTTAGGGTAATACCAGTATTAATGGCCTATTCATAATAGAAACTATACTATATTTTTATTGTTATTACACGTCACTAAAAAAATTAGATATTAGTACTGCATCTGAATGTTGTCCTGAAAATAACTAAATGACAATACGTCAGCAATATTAGTATTACAGACTTTCTTTAACCTCTAACTCTAAGAAACTCTTAGAAGATCACATCATCAGCCAAAATGATTAGTGTTCTCTCTCTCCAATATATTGGGAAAGGAATTAGACATTATATTTGCTCTTTCTTATCACGGGACATCAAGATGGTAACAAAATGAGACTAAATCCAGCTGCAGCAAACACTGCCAGTTGTCCCACATTTCCAGTCTCACCCTTTCAATGTTAAGTTTGGTGATAGCCAATGTTATTTCCTTTTTCCCATGCATCTAGGTATGGCCACGTGACTAAGTTCTAGTCCACGTGACTAAGTTCTAGGGTGTGAAAGACTGTGATGGAGATAACTTTCAGGCTATGTCCTGAAAGGCAAAGTGCATGCCATACATTTTTGCCTGTCTCAGTCTTGTTTGTTGGAATGCAGATATCAAAAAGGAGTAGCTATCTCAGATGGAAGGTGCACATTGAGAATAGTAGACCAGCAAGATAGAAGGAGGCTGGGTCCTGGCACCGTGCAGCCACCATACCATACCTGCAATACTTTTGCTCTGACTGTATATAAGAGAGAATTAAATTTCTTTTATTATTATTTATTTATTTGAGAGACAGAGAGAGTGGGGGTTGGGCAGAGGGAGAGAGAAAGAGAGAGAGAGAATCTCAAGCAGACTCTGCACTAAGCATGGAGCCTGACTCTGGGCTCGATCTCATGACCCATGAGATCATGACCTGAGCCAAAACCAAGAGTTGGTGGCTTAACCAATTGAGCCACCCAGGCACCCTGAGAATTAAATTTCTATGTGGATTAATCCATTCTTATTTTGTCCTTTGTTATTGCAACCAAAACTTTACTCAGTTAATCAACCAACTAAGCACAAACAAAACAAATGTAAATGGGCTGGGATAAATAAGAATAAGGAATTAACATTTTCTTGCAATTTGTGGCTGTGACAATAAGATTGGGCACTATGGATATATTACATAGTCACAGTTGTATAGTAAAATATTTGTTTCTAAATTTTAAATAGATAAATAAGCCTGGTTAGGAACAAACCCCAAAGATTCCGTGAATATATATATATGAGAAAATTTGAATAAAATATGCAATACAATCCAATAGATTTTACATGTTGATTGTAAGCACTGGAGTTGGGGGAGGCAAAGGTAGGCATAACTAACTGTGATAGATCACAACAAGTACAATTATATTTGTGTGAACAAAATACTTTGAGATCACATAGGAGTGAGTTTATACTGCACTTATTTACAGTTTGTAAAATCTATTGCATTGTGTTGCCTATTTTCTTCAAATTTTCTCACATAAAACACTAATATAAAAACGTGTCTGATTTGTTTAGAAGATTGTAAAATTTAATCTATCTTCAACAAAGATATATTGACTACCTCCTATTTGTTCTTCTGCTAGGAACTAGGAAGCAAAATTTAACGCATCGTTCTTTGTTTTTTTAAAGAAACTCAGAATCGGGTTCAAGAACAGAGGCAAGAGAAACTAACTGTTATAGATCATAATAAGTGCAATAATATTAGTATGAAGAAAGCACTTTGGGAGCACATATGGGTAAGTGATTAATTTTCTTCTAGAAGTCAGAACAGGTTTCATAGAAAAAGTGATATATGAGCTAGACCTTAGAGAATGAGTTGTATTTTTCCAGCCTTGTCCTTTCAGGAGTTTCAAAAGTCAAATTTATCACAATGTGAAATGAGCTGCTTCAAGAAGTGGTACATTTTATATCACTGAAAATGACAGAGCCCACGCTGGATGAAGCTCATATGGAATGTTGTGGAAGGAAGTCAATATCTGTGTTGGGGTGTTTGGCACATATACTTTGCTTCTCTAAGTTCCTTTTCCCCCAAGATGGTAAACTAAATTCTGAGCTGGGGTAGGTACTGGAATGAAGAGAGAGTGGGAGGATAAATGTATTCCAGGCAAATGGATAGCATGTATAAAGCTCTAAGAGTAATTCATATATTTGAAAAATGTGAATAAGCCTGCATAACCAGGGTGGATAGTGGCAGGAATGCACTGGTGGAAAGAGAAGTCAAATGGGCAAGACATGAGATGCAAAGTATGAATTGAGTTCAGATTAACAAAACCTTCAACTATAATGTGTAGGAGTTTTATTCTATAAGCTAATGAAATACAATGAAGGTTTGGGAGTCAGAAAGATGTGTGAGAGTTTTGAAAGCATGAAGTGAAGAGACTATAATTAACAAAATTAGATAAGATCGTATATGATGTCTAGTGGGCTGCCGGTGTTTCTGCCCATGAAGCATTTTTCCTTCTCTGGCTAAAAGTGTCTTCTCTTTCTTTTAGGGCCACTTCTTCTCCACTACAAGCAATCTCAGCGTGACTGTCCATTAAGATGACAAATAACCTAAACCAGAGAATGAAGAAGTTCCCCTTGAATTTGAATCTCGTGTCCACAGCTGAAACTAATGATTTCCCTTCATCCCAAAGACTATATCTTGAAGACATTATTTGTTTATAAAACTATATCTACAGAGCTGCTTTGTTCTTGTTCTTCCTAAAGTATCATTGTTCAGCTTTTCCTTCAATATTGTTTGCTCCCTCACACCTTTTCATAAATTCTAGATTGGTGAGTCATCATAGCTCACTTCTGTTTTTGCAAATAGAGAACCCCAATATACATATGACCAAGTGATGTGTGAAGCATATGCTTATTATCAGATAGGTCTGCAGTAGATGTGTATTGGGGTTCTCTATTTGCAAAAACAGAAGTGAACTATGATGACTCACCAATCTAGAATTTATGAAAAGGTGTGAGGGAGCAAACAATATTGAAAGAGGGAAAAATGAAGGGGGGGAAATCGGAGGGGGAGATGAACCATGAGAGAAGATGGACTCTGAAAAACAAACTGAGGGTTCTAGAGGGGAGGGGATGGGGAGGTGGGTTAGCCTGGTGATGGGTATTAAAGAGGGCACGTTCTGCATGGAGCACTGGGTGTTACACGCAAACAATGAATCATGGAACACTACATCAAAAACTAATGATGTAATGTATGGTGATTAACATAACATAACAAAATTTAAAAAATGTAAAAAAAAATAGTTGGTGCTGGTTAAAAGTGAAAAGGTGGAACAGGAAGCCCCATAATTTCCCAATTCAACAACACACAGACTATTTTCCTTTGAGAGAAATCTAGAGACCAGTTGAAAGACTCCTGCACCCCAAGCAAAGTGCAAAAACAAATACATCAAAGCTGGTAAGAAAATTCATGGCACCCCCTCACCATAATCCTTCCTCCTGGCACATGACCAACAGAAATCCCCCCCCCCAGCTACCAGCTTCTCCCCGGGCAGGGAAGGAGATGACTGTACCATACATTCAAAATCCTGACACTTCAGGAGGCTGCTTAAGGGACTGGTATCTGTCTTGCCTAAAGCTAGGACCTGACAAGAGAGGGCCCCAGGTTGGGAGTCACTGAGAACAAAAATGAGAGTTTGGACTAGTATACATTCACTTGCCATACCCTTCCCTCAGGCTCAGCACAGAATAAGTGGATGAAAACTTCCAAATCCCACCTCCTCTCTGGGGACGGAAAGGTTGGAACCTAGGTCCAACATTCCAGCTCTTCAAGTGAGGTGTCTTGGGAAGTGACTTCTGTCTCATCTACTTTGGAGTACTAACAAGACCTGGCACACTCTAGATGCCTGGGGGGCCAAAGAGAACTAAGTCAAAGGTTTGGACTATTAACACATTCATCTAAAATTTATAAATATGGAATATGTGAATAATGATAATCGACTATATTTTGTTAGGCATATTGCTGCCCCCCCAAAAAAATCAGGGAGGAAGAAGGAATGAGGGGCAGGGATTAAGTTAACAATTAACAAAGCCTACCATAGAAACACCAAAAAGTGGGGTCTTCAAATGTGGATAAGCTATCCCCGTTACAGAATACAGAATATTATAATGATATGTCATTTTAGAGTTTTTTTCTGTGAAGTTCTAGAACCATGGAATTTGTGTCTCTCAATCATTGGCTAGACAGCATGAAAAAAAGAGACTCTCATTTAGTAAGTGTAAGTGAGCTGTGGTAATATGGCAGCAAAGTAGAAAACCAGTAAGGAAAACTCTTACTTATGAACAGATATAGCCAATGGATGCAGAAATCAGAAATATCTAATATTTATTTGTATTTTCCTTTTGGTATTTGGATTCACCCATGTTATCTGTAAACCCTAGTAAATTCTATTAAGTGGAAACCCAGAGATGATGGGCCCCTACCAGGAATCATTTGTGAAACATATAACTAAGCCCTAGAAATTGGAGAAGAAATTGGATTCCAGCATTTTCCTAAGTGGTGGTGGGATGGAGTTATTGTTATTTGGACACTAAAGTAAAAGCTGACTTTTACTTATCACTTGTGTTCCATATAGATGTGCAAATAATCAAGTTTGGGACAGGCTAATAGAATGAACTCCTAGGTGCTTTATTCTTCCCGTGGCTCTTGTAGCCTCATTTCCCTTGGAAAAGCACAAATCTGGGAACTAGCCAGATGTTCCTTCTCCTGAAAATCTACTAATAAAGGATTATAAATGTCTCTCCAAACTAAAGAAGTCTAATTTTTTCCTTTAAATTTTTTTATTGTTATGTTAATCACCATACATTACATCATTAGTTCGTGATGTAGTGTTCCATGATTCATTGTTTGTGCATAACACCCAGTGCTCCATGCAGAACGTGCCCTCTTTAATACTCATCACCAGGCTAACCCATCACCCCACCCCCTCCCCTCTAGAACCCTCAGTTTGTTTTTCAGAGTCCATTGTCTCTCATGGTTCATCTCCCCCTTCGATTTTACCCCCTTCATTCTTCCCCTCCTGCTATCTTCTTTTTTTTTTTCTTAACATATATTGCATTATTTGTTTCAGAGGTACAGATCTGTGATTCAACAGTCTTGCACAATTCCCAGCGCTCACCATAGCACATACCCTCCCCAATGTCTATCACCCAGCCACCCCATCCCTCCCACCCCATCCCCACTCCTGCAACCCTCAGTTTGTTTCCTGAGATTAAGAATTCCTTATATCAGTGAGGTCACATGATACCTGTCTTTCTCTGATTGACTTATTTCACTCAGCATAACACCCTCCAGTTCCATCCACGTCATTGCAAATGGCAAGATCTCATTCCTTTTGATGGCTGAATAATATTCCATTGTATATATATATACCACATAAGAAGTCTAATTTTTATAGCTAACAATTATCCCCCTTTCTCTCACTCTCTAGTGCCTTATGTGCCTCTCTGGGATATGGCAGGCACACAACAGAGCTTTGTTTCTTGCTTGTTCCCCTACTGAGTTGAACTGATCCTAAGCATCTCTAGGCCAGTCAGATTCATTCCATGACAGGAGCTTCCAAGTCCAAAGGGGTTAAGGAGGGCTGAGAGGGGACAAAATTGATGGTATCATTTCATGTGTCGGGGAAAGGATTATTTGGTGCATGATCATATCTGGAAGCTCTGTCACTTCTGTGCATGGACTTCTTCATAATTTCCCCAGTAACTTCATCTGATTTTCTTTCTCTCTTTTTTTTTTTTGAGAGAGCCCAGGCACGCGAGCAGGGTGGGGGAGGGGCAGAGGGAGAGGGAGAGCGAGAATCTTAATCAGGCTCAATGCTCAGAGCGGAGCCCACGCGGGGCTCAATCTCTCGACCCTGAGATCATGACCTGAGCCAAAATCAAGTCAGACGCTTAACAGACTGAGCCACCAGATGGCCTGCCATCTTAATTTTTAATATCAATGTTCATTTTCAACATTTTATTTTTTTCTTAGGAAATCTATATATTCTGGACAATTATAATATTATTATCCTGAGGACTGAGTCAGGTTGCATTTATTTCACTTATTCTTTCACTCATTCAACAGTAATTATTGGGTACCTTTAACTAGGTACTTTGCCAGACATTGGACATATAGTAGTGACAGTAACAAATAAAATCTGCCTCCATGGAGCTGGAATTCTAGGAATTCTAGTAAGGGAGGATTATCACCAAGTTCAGTATATATATGATAATATTGCTCATCCCTCAATTAAATTATTGACTCAAATGGCACGTACTCAAGACAGGTGTTTCCAGGCAGCCTGTCTGGATTCTTAAATAAAAGTGATAATATATCTTGTTTTAGAAGCAGTCATCTGACAGAATTTGTACATGTATGTACTATATATATATATATACACATATATAGATACACTTACATATTACATGTATTTTATATGTATAAAATATTAAATATATAGCATGTTTACAATATAATCTATAACAAATTCTGGTGAACATTTGTTACTTTAACACACTCATGTATATTGAAGAACAGACTGCTTAGAACAGAATATACAATAGGAAGACAAAGAAAAGTGTAATGGAAAAGAGTTATTTTTTCCTGATGAAATAGAATAATATAAAAAGCACTTTAAAATGGTTGTGTTTTATTTACCTCTTTTTTGTTGTTGGGCATGAAATGACTATGAAAGTGTAGGAAAAATAATAGTTTTAAGAAGTACATAGTTAAAAATATACTCTTCTCAAAATGAAAAATATCTTTTTGTGTTAGTTTTTATATATTGGAATCAGGGTATGTGTGCATTAAAAGTGAGTGTGATATTAATATACAATGCAAAAAAGAAGCCAGACACTACTCGCCAAAAAAAAAAAAAAAAAAAAAAAAAATTACCCGGACACCTGGGTGGCTCGGTTGGTTGAGCAATCGACTCTTGGTTTCAGCTCAGGTCCTGATCTCAGAGTTGTGGAATTGAGCCCCACACGGGGCTCTGTGCTCTGTGCTGAGTCTACATAAGACTCTCTATCCCTCTCCCTCTGCCCCTCCTGCCATTCTCTCTCTCTATTTCTCTCTAAAATAAATACATACATCTTAAAAAAAATTACCAATGATCTTTAAGCTTCTAAAACTACTTCAATATTTTAATAAAGTATTAGTAAACACATTTTGAGTTCTTTAGAATTTGTTCAAACTGTTGAGTTCTGAGCTAATTAATTTCTACCAAAATTTAATGAGAGATACTTTGTATTTTTGCTTTTTCTTTCAGTGCATACTTCTTTTCCACTCCCCACCTGCCTAGTTAGTTCTTTTGTTGTTGCTGTTCTTGTTTTTTTTTTTATTCTGAATTATTAATCTTAACTTATTTCTTTGTTATTGAATGACAGTTGACACACAATGCTACATTAGTTTCAGGTGTACAAAATAGTGATTCAGCAACTTTATACATTATGCTATGTTCACCACAAGTGTAGCTGCCATCTGCCACCACCACACTATTACAGTACCATTGACCGTATTCCCTTTGTGGCACTTTGATTCCCTTTTATTCCATAACTGGAAGCCTGTATCTCCCACTGCCTTTCACCCATTTTACCCTTTCCTCCTGCAACATCAGTGTGTTCTCTGTATTTATGGGTCTGTTTCTGCTTTTTGTTTCTGCTTTTTGTTTTTTAGATTCCACATATGAGTGAAATTATATAGTTTTTGTCTTTCTCTGTCTGATTTATTTAATTTAATACCTCTAGGTCCATCCATGTGTTTGCAAATGGCAAGATGGCTTTCTTTTGTATAACCGAGTCAGAGTGCATCATATATATATAACATCCCCTTTATCCATTCATCTATTAATGGACACTTAGGTTGTTTCCATATTTTGGCTATTGTAAATAATGCTGCAATAAACATAGGGGTTCATATTATCTTTTTTCAATTAGTGTTTTAATTTTAACCTATTAAGACCTATGCCACTATTTTTTCTCTTCTATGCATTTCTGAAACTTATTAATACCGTATATTTTTCCATAAACAAAGCCATTACTTTAGTTTTTTCCTTCCTTTACTCTTGACATCCTACACCTAACTCTGAAGGTGTGTTCTGCATTTTAAGGAAAGTTTAAAATATGTTGTCACTGACTTTTTAGACAATGATATATTTTGGTAAATGATTTGTTGCTTTCATTTTTCATGGTCTTGATGAATGCTGGACTGCTTCCATGAAGAGTGTTTTCAAGGAGGACCTTTGGCTATAACACTTTTGAGGCTTTTTATGCCCATGACTATCTTTATTCCCATCTCATATTGAAAATATTTAGATGCATATGATATTCTTGGTTCACATTTTTCCTTTAGTATTTTCAAAATATTATTACACTGTATTCTCACAACCACACTCATTGTGGTGAGTGTGATAGATTACTCTTGACCAATAAAACTTAACTGTGATACCAAGGTTGGGTCAGTTTTCTCTGAAGCAAATGGGGTACTTTGGAGAATTCTAGATATCTAATTTTAAAAATCAAGTCGCTGATTAAAAGAAAGAACAGGTAAATAGCTACCAACAATGGCCACTACATTCATTATCACCACAAATATTTTAAATTATTCTAACAATTCAAAAGAACAATAACAAAGAGGTAGGAGATATAAATTTTGGAAAGGAATAATTGGAAGAGGATGCAAAGTTGTCATTTTATAATATTGTGCAAGAAATAAAATAGAGCTAACTGAAAATTTAGACAATTGAGGAAAATGACTTGGTTCAAGAGCAACACTGGAAAATTACTGTCCTATGCATAAGCAATAACCGACTAAAAATTGTAAAAGCTTTTTAGAAATATCCCCCTCACACATTCATAATAGTCATAAATTTCTCTTATAAGTTGAAATTAGTCTAATATATAACGGGTAGGACCTATGTGTTTAAAGTATAAAGGTTTAGGGCGCCTGGGTGGCTCAGTTGGTTGGGCGACTGCCTTCGGCTCAGGTCATGATCCTGGAGTCCCGGGATCGAGTCCCGCATCGGGCTCCCTGCTCAACAGGGAGTCTGCTTCTCCCTCTGACCCTCTTCCCTCTCGTGCTCTCTCTCTCTCATTCTCTCTCTCTCTCAAATAAATAAATAAAATCTTTAAAAAAAATAAAGTATAAAGGTTTAGTAGAGGGCCTAATCAGGGTAAAGGACTTAGCCTTGGATGGCATGATTAAAATATTAAAATTTTTACAAAATAAAATACAGAGAGAAAACAAAAATGAGCCAAAGCATTCCACAGCAAAATTTCTTCAGAATAAGCAAGGAAAAAGTGGTATTTTGTTATGATTTTTATGTATAAATACCTTAAGTATATAATAGGACAAGCCACAGCTCATTTCTGGTTTCAGTTTGTAAATTTTTAGTTATCTAACATGCTGCAGGATAAAGTTTACAGTATCTAAAGAGTGGAAGAGTGTTCACATTTTCCTATGGATTTTGGAAATTATTGAGTTAAGTATTTATCGACTCTACCTGAACATTAGAATCACCTAAGATCTGTAAACACTATTGATGTCCAAGTCTATACAGATCAATGATATCACATTTCTAGGAGTGACACCAGGCCTCTGGGATTTTTCAAAGTTTCCCAGGTCATTCCAAAGTAAACTTGGGTTGACCACTTCTAACTAAATTCTGAACTTATGATGATGATAAGCGGCAGAAAAGAAAGAAAATAAAAGCATTTGTCTGGAAATATGGAAACAATTTCATGAATTGATGGACTACAAAGAAATTAATGACCAAAGCATCTTAACTATTCATAGAGAATATGCTTTAGAAGACTTTAATTGTTTAGAGAAGAGGACAGAATGTTTTGGAATTAAAATATCTTTTCATTCTCATAAAAGCATAACATTGTGAGGTGACTGGGTGGCTCAGTCGGTTGAGCATCTGCCTTCGGCTCAGTTAATGATCTCAGTGTCCTGAGATCAAGTCCCGCATCGGGCTCCCTGCTCAGCAGGGAGTCTGCTTCTCCCTCTCCTTCTGCTACTCTCTCTCTCTCTCTGTTAAGTAAATCTTTTTTTTAAAGTATAACATTGTCTAGGAAATTAAATCTCTTTCTATCAGGCTTCGTGTGTTGCCATGAAAGATTCTATAGAAGATGTGGCTATATCCAAAGGCTGGAGCAGAAATGCAAAGTCTCTGACCAGACTCAGAAGAAAGGGGGGGAAAGTGTTGTAGACTAGAGAAGATGATGAGGAAGTTGTGGAAAAGGTTGGGTGCAGATCTGGGAGCAAGAAAGTTCAGCCTACATGAAAAATCCAAAAGCAGACATAAAAATAAGTAGGGCCAAACCTGAGATTTCATGATATATTGTTTTTCTTTATTTCAGCCTTGACCTTGCAGGGGCCTAGAGAGAGTAAGTGTCGCATTTCAGGACATTAGTGTTCAGTGCTAGTTCCTTAAGATATTTTTTGCTTTGCATATATCTAATGTCAACTCTGGAGTAACTGAAAACAAGTTAAGATGTTTTACAAGCAATAAATTACACTGTCTTTTTCAAGCATATTATTACATTATTAGAAGGCGATTTCCCTAATCCAAAGGGATTCATTAAAAAATATTGAAATACTATTTAAAAGAGAGCTCATTTTAAACTCAATTTTTTCAAGTTGCATTTTAGTAGGCAGTATTTTCTGTTACATGAGTCTGAACAAGTAATGGCTCTATTTTTAAATAAATTTGGAAGTATTTTGATATATCATGTTTCCCTTTCAGTGATTATTGATTTAGTAATAAATATTTTCTATTTAGTGGATTTGTCAGTATTAAAAAATATTTGTGGGTGGGATGGGATAGGAGAAAGAAAAGATTTGCAGAAAAAGAGAAACAATAATTAACATTTTGAAAGTATTATTTAACATTCTGAACTTGGTAAAGAAAAATTTTCTTACAAAATTCTATTTTTAATAACCCTAACACTATTCACACAGTATATATTATAACTTTTTCTAGTATGGCAGGCTACCAATTTCTCGACTTGCTAACAATATAGACAAATATATTGGAGACCAGGAATTATTCCTCTACAATATTAAATCAAGTTTATAAGAAGAGACATTTCCTCCTGATATACTTGCACCTTTTTATCCTGTGGTATTCAATCATTTAACAGATACTAGTATGTTAAGGTCTTAATAAATAATCAGTATCTCCAATGTTAAAATATAAGATATTATTTCATATAGAATGTTAAAAATATTTAAGTACTCAAAAATTCTGATTTATTTTTAGCTGGTGCACCAAAGTTCTACCAATCGAAATTCTACTGAATCCCTGTTCTACTTAATTGAAGTTCTATTGAATATCCCTAATGGCCTTTGGACAAACCATTCAAACGCTAGCAAACCTGGAATATTAAGATCAGGGAACACAATCTAAGTCAAAATTTTACAACTGCTCAAATCCCAGAACAACTTACATGGGTGTTAGAAGAATGAATTTAGGCCACTTTTCTGTACCAGGAAACAACATTGATAGCTAAAACTAGAAAAATTTGACATCCACTTACCAACATCATGGAGAAAAATACTATGACAGCAGTAAGCTGGAAGATCTTACCCCATAAGCTATTTAACACTTTTGGACAAAATTCTTCTCTCCTAACTTTATCCTTGGTCTTTGACTTAAACCATTTTAAACTTCTCCCTCAGATCTTCCTATAACATGTTGTTTTGCCTCAAACATAGTTCACTTTTTTTTCCTCATCATAATATTAGTAGCACATGAAGATGCTTCTTTATGAAGCTTATGGGAGTGTTTTCTACTGGAATCTAAGCCATACATGACCAAAATTACACTCTGTTTTTTGTTTATCTCTAATCTGTGGTCGGCAAAATGTAAATGTTTTTCAATTTCCCCTGAGTACAGCTGTCATTCCATGAGGTGTTCTGGGTTGAATTGTGACCCCAGAAAAGAGATACTGAAGTCTAGTTCCCTATACTTCAGAATGTGACCTTATTTGAAATGGGATCTTTACAGAGTAATCACGTTAAGGTCAGTAAGATGGGCCCTATCCAATATAACTAGTGTCTTCATAAAAAGGAGAAATTTGACACAAATTTGACAGACATGTACAGAGGAAAGACACAGAAAGACAAATAGGGAGAAGAAAGCCTCATGACTGGAAGGATGCAAATACAAGCCAAGGAACATCAGCAGCAAAAGAGGATTTTCCCCTGGAACCATTGGAGACATCAGCATGGCCCTAATGACAGTTTGATTCTGAACTTTTAGCCTCCAGAATTATGAGATGATAAATTTCTGTCAAAATAATAGTCTTCAGCATCATATTTCACTGTTTTTTAAATTTTTATTTATTTATTTGAGAGTGAGAGAGCATGAGCAAGGGGAGGGGCAGAAGGAGAAGAAGCCAACTTCCCACTGAGCCCAGAGCCAGAGGCAGGGCCCAGGGCCCAAAGCAGGGCCAACAGAGCCCTGATCCCAGGACCCTGAGATCATGACCTGAGCCAAAGTCAGACGCATAACCCACTGAGCCACCCAGGTGCCCCCATATTTCATGGTTTGGAATGAAGTTGTTGGTCATATGCAGCTGCAACTGATCCTTGGCTTTAGTTAGACACCTTGTCTCTCACAATGAAGGAGACCATCCACCCAAAGCAGCCCAGGTAGGAAGAATGCTCTGAAACACCTGAGAAAATCATTATTATTAAGTAGATGAAATGAAAAATATTCCACTGAGAAGTGTTCCTAATCAGCCCCTGTGGATTTGTGTCATTATTTCTTAATGTGTCTTTTTTTGTATTACTGTTATTCTAATCATTATGTCAAGAAACAACCAAGAATACAAATAAAAAGCAATTTATCTAAAACCTCAGTCATCCAGAAACCAGCTTAGTAATCAGTGATAAGTTCAAAAGTTCTAACAGTAAAAAAATTCTGGACTTAAAATACATTACCCTAAATGCATGCACCCAGGTGGGATGGACATCCCCTGGTTTTGCATCTGAAGTCTATTCACTAAACAGTTCTATAAGCAAAATCCACTCATTTTCAGATCAATACAGAAAAATGTAAGAAACTCCTCAAATTTAATATATTCCCTTTTATTTTTGAAGTAATGCGAATACATTATAAAAACTCTAAATATATAGAAAAGCAGTGCCAATAGATTAAATTGCCTTTAAAAATGTCTATTAGCATTTGTAAATTCTATCTGCATTTTTATCTATGTATACATCTTTCATAATAAATATTGTACATCTGTAATATGTATTTTTCTTCTTTATCACTGTATATTATATCAAAGATATTTTCCATGCCACTACAACCATCCTAATGTCGGCACAATATTCCACTGAAGTCCTTCATTTCATTCCATTTAAATCTATAAATTAAAATAAGGGTGAGTGTTGCTTCAGATATCTAAATAGAATGCAGTAAGCAGCGGCAGATGGAACGGTGGCATAGAGGTATGAGACGAATGTTTATTAAAAGTTGATCTATGACCCCTCTAACATAACCATGTGGCATTCCTCAGTTGCTACTGAATGATTCATTGTAATACTGCATGGCTAGAATCATTCAAAATTTTTAATTCTGTACCTCTAAGTCCACTGTTTAAGAAGTCAGAAAAGCATGTAATATGCAAAACACTTTGGTCACATTTGTAGAATGTTTAAAATTAAAGTGTGCTTTAGCTCAGAGGGGGACATTCAGATTTGGAAAATGAACTCATGAACTGCAAAGGTGATGCTTGATTAAGACTGACTAATTACATATTATGCCTGGTCATCCCAATTTCCAGCACCATAGCAGGCAATACCACAATTAGCTAAACCATACAAAGAATCATGCATTTGTCTGGTAGAAAAAAATCCCTGCTGGTAAGGAATGCTTAATATAACCCAATACACAGTATTCCATGGGATCCATCCAGTTGTGGAAATTGCTCCATTTTGTAATGAAACTAGACTTTAAAACTTCCCTATTGAGACTCTCTTATAAAATAAACAACAACAACAAAAATCAGTCAGGAATATATTACTCTAATAATTAAAATATTTCCAAGGCAATATATTACACCAATTCCCTTTTATATTCTATTAACTAGACAGGTCTTCCCCAAATTCAGAGAACCATTGAAGAATCCTTCAAAAATGCTATGACACCTTTTTCCCCCTGATTTAAACTTAACGTAAAGCAGAAACTCAAGCTGGAACTACTTCAGTATCCTTTACAAGTATCTCAAATTCATCAAAATATAATTCTCAACATTTGCATTCTAAGGTCCAGAGGCAAAGAAAAAGAAAGTAAGAAGGAAAACAGTAAAAAGAATAGCACAGTTGAAAAATAAAAACGACATAGAAGAGGAGGAAGTGGATGAGAAGAGAGAGAAATATAGCTTTAATTCCCTACTTTTCAGGTACTCTATTGGAGAAATGCACTTATATCACCATTGTCTGGATCATTGATGAAGGAAAAGTGTATGTGTACCCTTGTATTTCATCTTGCCATTTTTTTAGCGTCTTAGGCTAAGTTTTGAGTCCTTTAAGATTTCTGAATGCTGACAAAATGAATGAAAAATAACTCTAGAATTTAAAGGATGACATGAATCACAGATTGCATATTTCATCAACTGTCATCTCAGTTTCAATTTTTCTTCAGTACATACTTTCAAGGAAGTCAACCTGTCTTCATCTTCTGACTTCATGATCTCTGTAGCATTTAGTACCATAAAAATAATTTTTAAAAAGAAGCAGAAGGAAAAGCAACTATATAATGTGTACTGTCCCTGAAATTTGTCTTTACTGCCTTTACTATCCCATCACTTCTCAGTACTTGCCAAGTCCACTGATGACTGGGAGTCTAATTAGCCCCCAAAAGTGATGTATTTTGTATTTCATACATAGGCTAAGTCATTAACAATACTTTTAAAGCATGGGAACTTAACCTAAAACCGAATGTCAGGACTATTCTCTATACTCCAGTATTTAAGTTCTGTACCCAATTCCAATTCGTATGTGAGGTGGGTGTGTGTTGGTGGGTGGGTGGTTCCCATCACCAGACCAAACTCCAGACACCAGCTGGATGTCCTAAAATTCAACTCAATTCTGATACTATCTACCCAGAGATAACATGACTCCACAGGTAAAGAGCTTAGTCCCACAAGACTGCCCTTCTTTTCAGACACCAATTTCAAGCTTAGGTTGAACTAGTCCTTTTGACCAACAGGCTACGAATTGGAGGTTACAACTTCCTCCAACTCAGGATGCCAATCACAAGTGCAGGTTGTACTTCAGAGATTCCCATGACCCCCCCTTTGAGTTTAATTTGCTAGAGTGCTCATAGAACTTAGGAAACCCATTTACCCAATAATCACCAGTTTATTATAAAAGGATATAACTCAGGAGTAGCCAGTTGGAAGAGAGGCATAGGGCAAAGTATGAGGAAAAGTCACAGAGCTCTCCTGCTCTCTCTAAGCTCACCAGTCTCCCAAAATTTCCATGCATTCACCAACTCAGAAGCTCTTAGAACCCCATCCTTTTGGGTTTTTATGGTGGTTTTATTACATAGGCATGATTGATTAAATCATTGGCCACTGAGAATCAATTCATCCTCCAGTCCAGTCCCTCTCTCCTCCCTGGAGATGGAGGAGCAGAGCTGGAATTTCCAGCCCTCCAGTCACTAGTTTGGTTCCCCCTGGCAAGCAGCCTTCATCCTTAGGTGATATAAGGGTATTTCAAACAGCACCTAATTACCATAACAAAAGACTTCGATGGCTCTCACCACTTAGGTGAGAGGGTTTAAGAAGCTCTTTTAGAAACTGGGATTGATGACCAAATAAATATTTTTTTATTATAAATCACGATATCACATCCAGCAGAGATACAAGATTCAAGATCTATCTGTGACACTTCCTCGTGCTGGGTGACATGAGGCAATTCACTTAAGCTTTTTGTGTTTCAGTCTTTTACATGTAAAATAGAGATAATAATACTCTATTAGTATAACTCCTAAGACTGTTATGATTAAGGAAGATGTTTCTTGAAAAATACATAACATTGTATATCCTATGGAGAATGCATTCAATAAAATAGTAATACTCAAGTTTATTATTATTACTGGTACCACCAATGTGAAATAACTGAAGAAAATAATCTCACACATCTAGAGACATCTAGAAGTATACTGCCCCTTTGGTATTTAGTATACTGTCATTACTTTAATTTGTTAATTACTAATGTGGTTCAAAATCACACATGCAGACAAGTTAGATGAAGTAAAATGAAATTATAAATTATTTGTGAAATATTAAAGTAAAATGTATTTTTGTATGTGGGTTTCTGGGCATTTAAAAGATTCTAAATTCATGCTGTCAAATAACTTCCTGAATGAGTATTCAAAGACAGGATGTCTCAACAATACTACACCAGAGAGACTGAGTAAAACCAGCACCCTTAGCACCATTGGGTGGAAGCCTGTCTCCCCCTTCAACTTTCTGTCTCTAGAAACATATGTAGATACCTAGAATTGCTCATTTCTGTGTTATTTGCAATTAGGTGTCAATGCAACACCTAAGTGATACATCTACAGTTATCTTCAAGAATGAGGGCTTTCATCCTGGAATAAAATACAGTTTAGTAATTCAAGATTTCTCTTGAATAGCTGAATATGAAGTTCAAATTATAAAAATATGAAGGTAAGCCTTCTAGCTCATATCAACAATGCCCTTTCTCATAGTATAAAGAAAATCAATACACTAGTAATGATGACAAAATA
Organism: Callorhinus ursinus; assembly: GCF_003265705.2. Classification (NCBI taxonomy): domain Eukaryota; kingdom Metazoa; phylum Chordata; class Mammalia; order Carnivora; family Otariidae; genus Callorhinus; species Callorhinus ursinus. The sequence continues at coordinate 8,130,053 of NW_027397074.1, read as the reverse complement.
TTTGTATGACTATGTAGTCATTAAAAATTCATGTTACTACTCTATACCTGTCAACCAATTAAAACTTAGTTTAATATATTAAGTAAAAATGTATTCTAAGTTTTCTACCTGTGACAAGTCTTATTACAAATGACAAGTCGTGTTACAAATCTGTGATACCCTAGTTTGCCATAGAACTTCTGAGATCCACAAAAAAGAAGATGCCAAAAGGCAATATTGTAAGAATTGGATTGTGGTGCATCCTTCTACAGAAATATCTAGGGAAAATCATTATGAGATCATTTGAGAAAGTTCTCCAAAGTGAACTAAAATGGAGTGTGGATAGTATTATCACTTACTTATCATTTATGAAGAATCAGATTGAGGTTTCTTTAGTAAGGTAAAGCTCCAGTAGGTATGGTATTACAATGAGAGCAGTAAAACTGTTTAAACAGTAATAGCCATATATTAAGTATGTGGAAGGGAAAAAATTTGGTACTTGTATCAATTAAGTTTGGGTGCCATAAAGAAAAAGAACTATTCTCAAATGAAAAGTATGTCTTTCATTTCAAATCCTCCATTTTGTCAGATTTAAAGTTCTACTCTTTCAACTGCCTTAGGTCTTTTAAGTTGCAAACATGCTCTTAAGATTACTTACTCTTAAGTATTCTTACTCTTAAGATCTCTTACTCTTAAGATTCAATTATCTTTCCAAAAATTTTTTTAACTTCTGAGCCATCTATTTTATTCCACTAGAAAGAAGTAGAAATTGAAGTCAAATACCACTTTTTTTTTCCAATGAGGTTTTCATAATGCAATGATTTAGTTGTCTTAATTTACTATTGCTCAAAAAAAAAAGTCTCTCATGTATTACTCTGTAATAACCCAGCTTAGATAGTCAAAATTGGTGAACTGGACATCATTCTTTCCATTAAAAATTATACCCAAACAAATAGAAATAAATCCAATAAATATAAAATATAAGAATATTTTATATTATTATTTCCATTATTTTACTTCAATAATGTCTCAAATAGTCCTATATTTTAAAATGTCATGGTTAATACTTGCTATTACACATAAAAAAAGTTTTAAAAATTGCAAATATAAAGTATTATTAACAACATTTATCAAAAACAGAAAAAAAGGTGCTACAACTGTTATTATTTTTAAATATCCCCTAGCTATAATGGGAATCATTGTATCATGATTTTACCTCTGCCTCTGTGACTAATTTGTTTCATTTGTTGTAATTTGGTGTTATTAAAATCATATCTTGGTATCAATTCCAATTTGTGACCTGTAACTTTGCTCTTGCAATGGCCATAGGCTGCAGTAAAATTTTAATTCACCATTCATGAACATGCTCCCTTGGTCACAAAGGGAATGACTCATGATATCCAGGGATAAGTTAGTGTAAAGTCACCATCTATATTACTAAAATAACTTTGAAAGTCAGGTATATAACTATATTCATGATGGACAACATACTATTAACATCATTATATGTAATTTAGATTCATAGCCTTTACAACATATTAAAAAAGTCGAAAATACTAGTAGGCATCATTGGCTTTTATCTTTCAGCTTGTAACTATGCATTATAATAAAAGTAATAAAAATCTATTATTCCTCAGAAGGTGAATCTTGTGATGTATAAAATAAATTAAGATTATGCCATAAACAATCCACTGATCTTTTATAACAACCTTCAGTTTTCTAGTAGGTGACCATTTGCAGTGATTTGTCATAAACCAATGGTCTTATATGCTGAGGATGTTACCTGACTGCTGTAGGGGAGGTTAGTTTGATGGAATAGAAATGAAAAGTGTAATAGAAAATTTATCCCACAGCAAATGCCTTCAGACTCTAGAAAGTTTTCTCTCAGTAGGTGAAGTCTCTCTCAGACTTGGGCATTCTGAAGGTGAAATACTGAATATATAGGGAGGAACTTTACTGTGCACCAAAAATAATTTAGTGGTCATTCGTATCTATTAGCTCAAAGGCTAACCCAAACCTGAAATCTTAGGTGCTTGATTGTACTTAGGGACTTGGAATTGATATTCAGCTTTTTTGCAATACATGGTATCAATTCTGTTTGTTTGGATTCCTCTAGGGTTTATTAAATTCCAAGAGAGTATTCTGTCCACTATGAATCACAATAGAATTTGAAAGTTAGGTAAGTCTAGCTAAAGTAAAACATTCGCATCAATTCCGACTTTCACAGAGTTTTGAGCTTTTAGCTGGAAAATAGTTTTATGGCCTGCAAAGAGTAAACATTTACTATGTTTTGAAATACATGAGTTGTATGCCTGTGAACCACAAAATATTATATGAAATACGATATATACAATGTTTGTAAAGATGCAGGAGACCCTGAACACAGAAGGAGTTTGGTCCAGTATCTTTTACCACATTCCAGGCTGTGGCCCTCTCGGAGTTCTGCAATGCACAATTACTCCTTTTCAGGGACTGCAGGTATCACCTGTGGCCTAAGGAAGAGGGCCCTGGTATGCCCCTCTTAACCTTTCTTTCTTTCTTTTATTTATTTTTTATTATTATGTTATGTTAATCACCATACATTACATCATTAGTTTTTGATGTAGTGTTCCATGATTCATTGTTTGCATATAACACTCAGTGCTCCGTGCAGAACGTGCCCTCTTTAATACCCATCACCAGGCTAACCCATCCCCCCACCCCCCTCCCCTCTAGAACCCTCAGTTTGTTTTTCAGAGTCCATAGTCTCTCATGGTTCGTCTCCCCCTCCGATTTCCCCCCATTCATTTCTCCCTTCCTACGATCTTCTTTTTTTTTTTTTAACATATGTTGCATTATTTGTTTCAGAGGTACAGGTCTGTGATTCAACAGTCTTGCACAATTCACAGTCTTCACCATAGCACATACCCTCCCCAATGTCCATCACCCAGCCACCCCATCCCTCCCACCCCCACCACTCCAGCAGCCCTCAGTTTGTTTCCTGAGATTAACCTTTCTTAAGTATAGAGAGGCATCAGGCTCACTGAAAATACCTAAAATCCTTAAATGTGCTTATATGACTTAAATATATATTAAAGACCTGATTCGTCATCCCCAAGAGCTTCTGAAATGATAGAAAACGTTTATGAGCCCTTAATCATATATCAGAATATCTAGTTCAGTATGAAGCTCTCATAGGGCCTTGAATTTGAGAGGAAAAAAAGAAAACAAAAACAAATCTTGGAAGCCAAGAGCTAAAGATTTCTCTCCCCTTCCTCTCCTTTCTTTTCCTTCTCCTCCACTTCCTCCTCTTTCATCTTCTTCTTCTGTCTTTCTCTCTCTGACTCTCTCTTTCTCATTTGCACCATATTTTGCATTACTATAATTACATTTTGTACATAGTCCATGGTCCATAGTCTCACACAACACACACAGGCATAAAAGTTGCCTTTGTGTGGTTTTGGTAGGTTCAGTAATGGCTCTCAAAGATACTCAGGTTCTAGTCCTTGGGCCAGTGAATTGTTACTTTATGTGGCAAAGGGACTTTACAGATGTGATTAAAGAGTTTGAGAAGGGGAAATTTTCATGAATTACACATGGAGGCTCTAAACATAATTGCAAGTGTCCTTATTAGAGGGAGGTCCAGGGAGATTTGACTCCAGAAGTAAGAAAAGCCCACATGATGACAAAATCAGAGATTTAAAGATGCTATGCCGCTGTCTTTGGAGAGGGAGGAAGGGACCATGAACCAAAGAATGCAAGCAATACAGCTCTGAATGCTAGAAATGGTGAAGAAATGGATTCTCTGTACAGACCGCCTTTTTCAAATAGCAATACACATTTAGCAAAGAAATTACTTTTTGGAAGTCAAGAAAACTAAACCTACACTACTCAAAGCTGTCTCAAAAACTGCCCTGAATCTATAGTTACTGTTCTACAATTACTGATGAAGACAAGCAAAAATATTTTCTATCACAGGATTTTATCTCTACTCTGCCTCCAAAGCTTCCACAGATTATTGGACCAGAAATGGACACAATGCACAAGTGCAGCCAATCTCTAGGTGGCTAGTGTCCCAAGGCTTGGAAGAGAAAGATGTGAGAAGATGTGAAATATGTTTTTCAGATGTAGCTGAGAACTTAGAGGAAATTACAAGAAAATAAGATGATTTTAGGTGTAGGAGGGGAAGAAAAATCATGTAGCAAGAGAGGCCATAAGCATAAGCAAATTTTAAGGTCCACTATTTATGAAGCACTAGGAAAAGAAAATAGGCAGAAATAAATGAAGTAGATACTCAGAAATCAAGATACAATTAAACCGAGACTATGTTATCCAGAAAAAAAAAAAAATAGACAAAGAGAATATATGATCTCCATGATGTCTTTTGGTTCAAGTAAATAAATGTTCTGGTCTTAAGCAAATCCAAGAAGATTTCTGTACCTGATAACAAAAATAGCCCTGGCTGCAACAACGTGAATATTTTTCAATTTATCTTTTTGAATTTTTGAATGTCTTATTTCACTAAAATAACCTACATTTCACTCTTCTTTTTTTCTTTTTTTAAAGGACAAGTTTAGAATTGGAGTGGTTGAGTCCCTCAAATCCTGATATATAGGGTCTGTCTGTATCTTTTGAAGCCAAGGCTTCAAATCTGGTTCGATCTCAACTTTGGCCCTTGACATCTATGGGAACTTGATGTATAATAAACCAATATAAGCCTCACCTTCCTCAGAGCAAAAGTCACTCCTTAGAGTAATTGTGTTGATTCATGAAAAGCACCTGATAGAATATGCTTGGCATACGATAACCTGTCGATAAACATTAGCCATTCTTTCTCTTACCATTTTGTTAGAAGAAAGGTTAGTTGGCTAGTAAGGTTTGGAAAGGCAGGAAGATTGCTGGAGAAAGAATAAATTTTTCATACTATCTTTATAAATTCTATATTTATTTTCACACTGATAATCTCTAAAAATTATATTAATTTTAAGAACTAACTCATACATCACTAAGTGGGGAATTTTTCTGAGCCATACTTTAAAAACAATTAAACACCATTCACAGTAAAAAAAAATATATCATTTTTCAATCCCGTACACATGTACTTTTTCCAGCATAAAAAAAGTTTCTATTAAATAAAACCCTATGTGTGATACATTTAAATATTTTCTCTTATTCTCTTCTCTATTCCATTCCATTCTATTATATCTTAATTTTTAAGATCTAGGAGACATGTACAATCACATATATTGCTGAATTATGTAACAGTGAGAAAGTACAAAATACCTACCTATCAAGAGAAGAATGAATGTACAGTGAAAATTAATTAAGTAGAGAAAATCACATCAACATAAATAAATTTCAAAACTACATTAAGATACAATCTAACTATACAGTGATACTTTTATAGAAAATTTTAAAAACATACAAAAGAGGGGCACCTGGATGGCTCAGTCGGTTAAGTGTCTGACTCTTGGTTTGGCTCAGGTCATGATCTCAGGGTCGTGAGACTGAGCCCCACATTGGGCTCCATGCTCAGTGCAGAGTTTGCTTGAGTTTCTCTCTCCCTCTCCCTTTTCTCCTCTCCTTGCTCTCTCTCTGTCTCTCTCTCTCAGATAAATAAATAATACAAACTTTAAAGACACCAGAATTATATATTTTGGGGTACAAACATATTTACTAAAAATATAAAATATAATGACAAAATTTGGGATAGTGATTACCTCCAGGGAGTAAAGGAATGAGGAGAATGGAACTGAGAAATAGAAATAATTCTATTTGTAGTTTTATTTCTTAAGTAAAAAGTGGGCACTTGGAAATCCACTTAGTATTCTATTTTTAGTGTACTTAAAACATTTCATTATAATAAAAAAAGGAATGCAAGATGCAGAAATAATTATAAAGAGAAATCTCTAAGACTATTGTTATACTTATCTTTGCATAATAACTCTATTCAAGTTAAAATAATTAATTCAAACTTTGGTGCCCTCCTACAGTTAAGATATGGCACATTTTCCATAACCTCATTGAGTGAATTCTTCATATTTCTATCTGGATTTGAACCTTCAGTAAGCCACCATAAACTGCTCAGTTTTCCTTGGTAATGAAAATCCAGAACTACAAATATATATATATATATATATATATATATATTTATTTATATTTATATTTACATATATTTTATATATATTCCAGAACTAATTATATATATATATATATATATATTTTTTTTTAACATAAGAAAATGACTTTGGGACGCCTGAGTGGCTTAGTTGGTTAAGTGCCTGCCTTCGGCTCAGGTTATAATTCCAGGGTCCTGGGATCGAGGCCCGCATCGGGCCCCTTGCTCAGTGGGGAGTCTGCTCCTCCTTCTGCCTGCTGTTTCCCTCTGGGAAGCTTGTTCTCTCTGACAAATAAATAAATGAAATCTTAAAAAAATATAAAAAAGAAAAGAAAATGACTTTGCATAATCACAGTATCTCACCAAAATTCTACTTGTAAACCTGCACTGATAAAGAGTAAAACCTCATTTGCACGTGGACATTACTCAAGCTGAATCTGTCTAAATTTTAAGTTTAGCCCAGGCAAAAAGATGCTTCCATTTTCAGATTTCTTGAACTGAAAACGAAGTATCCCTGAAAATGAATTCAGGGAACTGAGGAGTGTGAGCTGAGTTGTTCACTTTAGAACAATAGTGTATCTAAACAGTATTGTAATGGCCCAACAACACAGAATTTAATGTGTAGATCTTTGCTTTATTTTTATAAGCTCACAGGAAGATCTGATTTACTTAAATCAATGCTTAGTTTTCAAGGTACACTCCATCATATTTAAATTATAAAACAAATTGATAACCAACATTATCAATGACCTTACAGTTTATCTGTGTCTTGGTTAACTGATGTCCACTTGGAAAAAACAGACAACAGGACAGAGGAGGCTATCTGATATAATGAAGACTGATAGCTTCTAACTTTGTAGAGTGAAGCACATTTGCCATCAATTTAAATTCCAGCAGTTCATTTCAGGCAGAACCATACAAAATGAGAAAGAAAGTATAAGGAAGGAGCTATACTTTCAAAAAGATCTGAATATAATAACTTAAAATGTCAGTGAGTAGAATTTTTATGCTAAAGACATGTAAGGAAGGGAAAAAAAAGAAAGCATATGAGTTGTATTTTTCTTCTAATTTGAATGATACATATTACTACTACATGATTTTTTAGAATTTCTGAAATGTGTGATATTTTGTAACATACCCATTCTTCTCTTGATAGGTAGGTATTTTACACTATCACATATGTGATATTTGAGATCATACTATTTTTATAAATTCTATATTTATGTTCACACTGATAATCTCTAAAAATTATACTAATTTTAAGAACTAATTCATACATTACTAAGTAGGGAATTTTTCTGAGCCATACCTTAAAATATGATTCCCATATGTAAAATATGAAAATATGATTCCAATATCAAATACTGACATTGATATTAAATACTGTTGAGGATAGTATGAAATTAGTAAAATACAGATAGGAATCATTTATGATCCTAGATTTTTAAAAGTCTTAAAAAGATACTAACAAAAAAAATGACCAGATTGGATTTATTTAGTATATAAGATGGGTTTTAGGATTTGAATGTCAGTGCAATTATTACATTAACACAATGTGGTCCTCTTAAGTGATGCAAAATAAAAAAAATTAATGAAAGTCACTATTCACGATTTAAAAAAACCTTTAGCAACTAATTATAGAAGGCTATTTTTAATCTGGTAAGGAGAATTCAGTAAAACAAAAGTAAGAACAATCATCACACATGTTGGGGACATATTGAAAGTTTTGTCTCTGACAAGAGAAACAAAATATGGATACTTTTTTTTTAAAGATTTTTATTTATTTATTTGAGAGAGAGCAAGCATATGAGGGGAGTGGGGAGGGGAAGAGGGAAAGGGAGAAGCAGACTCCCCGCTGAGCAGGAAGCCTGAAGAGGGGCTCCCCATAGGCTTCAATCCTAGGACTCTGAGATCATGACCTGAGCCACAGGCAGACTTTAATCGACTGAGCCACCCAGGTGCCCCAAAATATGGATACTCTTATCACGTCTTTATGCAACTTTGTACTGGAAGTCCTAGACATTGATAAAAGGTAGAATAAAATGCAATGTAATGATTTAAGAGAAAGAATCATAATGTATAGGTTATACTTTCATCTAAGAAGAAAATCTGAAAGTATCTACAGATAAATTATTAGACGAATGAAACAGTCTAGCAAGATTACTAGATATAAATTCAATATAAAAACCTGCATTTCTATCTACCAGCTACAAAATCCAATATCTAGGAATAAACCTAGCAAAAGATGTGGAAGAACATGAGGCAGAAAACCATGAAATGTTATTGACACATTTAAGGAAGCCTTCCTAAAGAAGGCTGTAACAATTTCATGGATTGGAAGATTCACTGATGAAAAAAAATCAGTTCTTCCTAAACTGTTCTACAGATTCATGCAATCCCATCAAAAATACTGGCAGAATTTTGTGGAAAGTGACAAGTTGCTTTTAATTTTATATGAAAAGTCATAAGACCAAGAATAGTCAAGAGTAAGAACAGTGGAAGCCTTTGTACTACAACACAGCAAGATATAGATCTATAGTAAGTAAGGGAGAGGCTTTATAATAGACAAGCAGTCCTGGGATGTAGTGTAGAGCATGGTGAGTATAGTTAACAATAATGTTTTGTACATTTGGAAGTTAATAAGAGAGTAGATCTTCAAAGTTCAGCTCACAAGAAAAAAAATTTTTGTAGCTATGTGTGGTGATGGATGTTAACTTACTGTGATAATCATTTTGCAAAACATACATAATATCAAATCATTATACACCTAAAATTAATACAATGTTATAAGTTAATTATATCCCAATAAAAAAATAGACAATGACTATAAAAGAATCTAGAGCTAGGCATAATATGAACACCGGAGTTTCAACAAAGGTCTCACTGCAGAGCAACAGAGTGAGGGCAGTCTTCTTAATAACAGATGCCAAGGTCGATTGGATATCCATACGGGAAAAAAGTGAAATTTGAATGTTATCTTATGTCATACATACAAAAGGTAATATCAGGATGGATTTTTGATTTATCCATGATTGGAAAAACAATAAAATCACTAGAAGATAATATAGAAGTCTTTCTTTATTAACTTAACGTAAGACTTCTATTTTTTTAAAGATTTTATTTATTTGAGAGAGAGAGAGCATGAATGGGGGGGGGGAATGACAGAAGGGGAAGCGGACTCCCCACTGAGCAAGGCATCTGACCCTGAGGCTAATGGCAGGATCCCCTCAGGTCAGGGATCATGACCTGAGCCAAAGGCAGATGCTTAACCAAGTGGGCCACCCAGGCACCCCTAACATCAGACTTCTTAAATAAGATACAAGATGCACTAATTATAAAGGGAAAATTGGTAAAATTAAAAATTTCTGTCCATCGAGACACCATTAAGAGGCAAGTCCTGGACTGAGTCAATAAATTCGTAATAAATATACATGACAACAAAATCCTATTCAGACTTTGTTTTTAAAATTCTATAAATGAATGAGGGAAAGACAAACAATAGAAAAAATGAGCAAGGGACTTTAGCAAGCAATTCAAAAAGAGGAGAACCAAATGGCCAATAAGCATAAGAAAAAAAGTGCTCATACTAATTTGTAACAAGGGAAATGCATGTTAAAATCACTACACATTTGCCAATATAGCTAAAATTAAAAGTATTGACTAGGAATTGGAGTCGAAGAAGAACGATGGGAATGTGCATAAATTGAACATGGGAAAAGAAATTTGTTCGGTTTGGAAAACTTTGTGGCAGTATCTTTTATAGTTTATAATATACATACCCTATGAACTAACAACTCACCATCAGGTATATATCAAACAGAATTGCAAGTGTTGTGCAAACATGTCCATAACAGCATTTTTAAGGCCATTACTAGAAAATAACCAAACTACATAAACAACAGAATGGGTTCATATATTTTGCTATATACATACAATAGAACACTATAGCTATGCAACAACAGATAAATTGCATGACAATGTTAAATAAAGAAAAACAAGGAAGAATATATGCAATTTATTCAAATCATATTAAATTCAAAAAAATATGAACTACTGTATTTATGGATTTATGATCAGTTGGTAAACTATCAAGTAAAGCATGGAACTATTTACCTTTTGTGAAAGGACAGTGGCCAAAAGTTGGGTTTGGGGGAGGAGGGGGGCTAGCAATATCCTATTTCTAGACCTGGGTGTTGGTTACATGAGTATTTTCTTTGTGATAAATTGAAATGCACATTTTTTTCTTTTGCCTATCTCTATGGATATTATATTATACGATAAAAAAAGGTAAGCACTAAAAAATAATCAACGGGGCATGAGAGAATAGATTCTAGAGGCAGTAAATCCAGTTAGGACACTATTGCAATTGTCTATCCCAAAAGTGTAAGCACTTAGGGAAGATTGATTATAGGAGACTAATAAAACAGAGGACAGGTAAAAAGAGTCATTCAAAAGGAGAATTAATATAAATGTAAGACATACTCATATAATATAAATACCACAAGTTTAAGAAGAAGAGAAATCTGGAATTAATTTTTTTTTCTACTACATAAGATTAGTGGGGTCTAGGCAAAATATTTAAATTTTGTGAGTCTCGGTTTCTTCACCCAGGCACTGGGGAAAATGATGTATGTGGCACAAAATCACATATATAAAAAGATAAAAGCTGTAAGTAGCCAAACACAGGATTTGGCAGAATTTAGGAACTCAGTGAATGTTTCTTCTCTTCCTTCAATCTATTTCTCCCAATAAAATAATCTTGCTGGAGTGGTGGGGGGTGGAAGGGGTGGGGTGGCTGGGTGATGGACATTGGGGAGGGTATGTGCTATGGTGAGCGCTGTGAATTTAAGACTGTTGAATCACAGACCTGTACCTCTGAAACATATAATACATTATATGTTAAAAAAAAAGAAGACAGCAGGAGAGGAAGAATGAAGGGGGGGAATCAAAGGGGGAGACAAACCATGAGAGACTATGGACTCTGAGAAACAAACTGGGGGTTCTAGAGGGGAGGGGGAAGGGAGGGATGGGTTAGCCTGGTGATGGGTATTAAAGAGGGCACGCTCTGCATGGAGCACTGGGTGTTATGCACAAACAATGAATCATGGAACACTACATCAAAAACTAATGATGTAATGTATGGGGATTAACATAACATAATAAAATTTAAAAAATGCAAAAAAAATAATCTTACTGATGTGAAATTAAGAAATAATGTTCTAAGTTATTTGTATATTATGAACATGTTCAAAAACTGAAAATTACATGAAAAATTTTAGATTCATGATGATTTTTTGAAATTTATTTTGAAATGTATCCTGCATTTTAGTTCATTAATATTTTCATAGGAATTTCTAATAACGATATTAAAAGAAAGATTCAAACTCTATTATTTAAAAAGAGTGGAATTAAAACAAGGCTTGATATGATTATAACTCTGAAGAATTTTGCAAGTACTTTATTCTAAGATGTTTCTGTATGAGCATCATTCAGCAGGCACTTTAGCCTTTGCTTTGCTTTTGGCCATGTACTCCATATTACCTCTAGCCAACTCAAGAAGTGGTTGCTCTTGAAAAGAGTCAAAGACTATAGATGTATCATGGACCAGGCAGAACCCTTTCTTAGCTCTAGTCTCTGGGGCTGCAAGGTAGAAATTTTTAAAAGAGGAGCTTAGAATTTATAAGACTTTTCTTTTCCTCTCATGTAGAACAGGGTCTTTTGCTTGATTCCTTGGAACTCCAAAAAGCCAATAGGAACTATTTGGGGACCCCAAGGAAAATGGTCTAAGGAATTGTGGACTTCAGATAGGTTATTTTATAAATTTTAACAAAAAGGGGTACACAGGATCCTTTAAACAAATCCATTTCCAACCTAAATTGCCACTCCAAGAAGACAGAGAGGAATTCTGGACAGAGACCCTAGCCACAAGTAAAAAGTTTAAGCTTGCCATCTTCCTGGAAAAGTAAAAGAGATGGGAATCAGCTAGATGGATGGCTATACAAATAGCAGATGTATGAAAATATCTATTTATTTTGTATTTCCATAGACACACACATATGGTAATTTGAACATTAAAAACCTAAGTTAGATAATTATTGAGACACATAAAGGAACAAATGCTTGTTGGTAATTTCCCTGTTAAGCGTATATTTCTTGGGCATTTTCTCTGACATGTTTTTAACATCCCTCTAATTAGGGAAGATAAGAAGTGTAATTTGTGGGTTATGTCACCAGACAAAATAATGACTAAATATATTATTATAATTGTGCAGTCCAAAGTTAGGTAGCCACCGACCATGTGTGATTATTTAAATTTAAATGAACCAATTTTACCTAAATCAGAAATTTAATTTTTTAGTAAAATCATCCATATATCAAATACCTGGTACCTATACTTCGTTAATGGCAACTGAATTAAATAGTGGAGAATATTTCCATCATTACAGAAAGTTCTGTTGCATGGTGTTGATCTATATCATATTCAAGTCAGAGAATTTCTTTAGCTAATTTATATTCTAAAACTCTTCCTTTCTTCAAGATTTGAGTATTTTCTTAAAATGATTTAGATGTTGCATTGCATTATTTAGAGTGTGGCGTAACTGTTATAAACCAGGAACCAACTGACGTGGCTCAAAAAGATGTAAATATATAACTGTCCTGAAATGAAAGTAATTTTTTCCATGACATCAGATAATCCAGGCCTCTGCTAGCTTGCTGCTTTGCCATCTTTCTCATACGGGTTCTTTCTCATGTTCTGAGATGGCTATTCCAACTCCCACCATACTCATGTCCATACTCAACCACCTGGCAATAGGAAAAAAGAAAGAAGACCATGCTTCTTTCCTTTTAAGTGCGAAACTCTAAAATAGCACACCTTGCTTCCTTTCACATCTCATTGGCCAAAAAATAATCCCATGGCCACATCTAATTATGAGGGTGCCCCGGAATGTGATTTTCAGCTCGGTGTCTGTGTGCCTCGCTAAAATTACTATTCTTACAGTAGATAGGAAGAATGAATATTGCTAACGCATCTAGCAGTCTATCCTACGCATACCTACATTTTATATTCTCTTACACATATAATTGAGTTTTCCTGCTTCCCTCTATTTATAGATATTCTGGTAAAGATGATGTAAAATTTTTATTGCATTTTATTGCAAATTTTATTGCAAACCCCAGAACACTAAACAAGACATTTATATTATCATCTGAATTTTGTAATAGAATTCATATTATCAGTTTTAAGTTCCATTCCCCCTTAAACAGTGAGTTAACCCCAAAACAGAAAATAGAAATTCACTCCCAGTCTGCCAAACACTTGATAGAAACAAAATGTTAATACAAAAACATCTTATGGCTGCCTAGCTTATCAATTTTTGATACTGCATGCCATTTCTTTACCTATGTCTAGAAGCTGAGTACTTGAAATGGAAATCCATGCCTACTTAAATCATAACATAGAATCCTATTATAGCTCATTTTTGCACAGAGCAGCACATAGTAAGCATTAGTTAAGAATTGTTTTACATAGTATCTAATGAAAGACTCATTTAATAGAACAGAATATTGTGTATGTAAACCAGTCTCTTCCCTGCATTAAAATACAAAGGTAAGTTAAATTAAATTGAATTTATATGGGTACAATTTATTGGAATAATTTCATGTAAATTTTTAATAGTTGAGAAATCTCTATTAATTCAGCTCTTTTTGTTCTCTTGATGGGTTATGTGAGAAGAAAAATCAGTTTTGTGAATTATTATTTCATTTTTTGACAGTGAAATAATAAATAGATCTTCATGATAAATATATGGTTACACAACTCTCTAGGCTGAGAATATAAGCCTTCATTTGATGACCCTGAGCTTGTGGTCTACAAAGTGGTTGGCACCATAACGTACTTGTGATGACAAGGTCAGGTTTGACATTGCCGTCCATTCAAATAATGAGCCCTTTATTAATAAAGATAAATAGTGTGTTGAGTCATTTCTTAAAAATGTTCATTTTACTTGTGCTGTTCATCCTTTAAATTATGTGGTACTGAGACTATAATATAATTGGATTTTTTTTTCCAAAGGAAGAAGTAGTTTAATTTTAAAACCTCAAGAGATTCCTCTAAGCCACCCACAGATAAATATAACATGATAGCCACCTCGACATTTCATGTATAAATTTTCTTCATTCCATAGTTCTTCATTTCTTCACATTTTTCCCCTTTACGTCAAATTACCTCCTATTCTGTCAATCTCTCTCCTCACTTGAGCCTTCCATGTCATTAACATCGGACCACCAAGCCAAGTTACTGGTTCTCAGAGACTCACAATATAACCAAAAGGGCCAACCCCTAAATTGAGTACAGGATTATGTATTTGAAAAATACTGAAAAACCAGGGGAACAGGAGACCAAAATGTGACGAACATTAATTGACTTCTCTCAAATTTAAGCTCTAGATAACTATATGATACTATCCTAGAAAAGTGAATACTTCCTGATACTTATTATATCAAATCATCTTTAATCACCTTTAAATTTTTTACTTAATTCAGCCACAATCCTTAATGATTAGAAGAAAATATTTCCATTTTTCTACTTCCATTTTATGTTGTCCTAGTCACTGACAAAAGAAAATATATTAGAATAAAATAACATAAATATTTCTTCCCATGGTCTCCCATAGTGATTTGACCATTAATTAATAAATTAGCACTTATATAAAGATGATGTTGGTTAGATGTATTTTCTTTCCTAATTTCTTTTTAGTTTCTTATAGGCTGGAGATACAAAAATTTTTCCTGCTCAATAGCTAATTTTATTCCATTAAATTTATTAGATTTTCCCACCAACAAATAATCTGAGAGGCATTCTTTATCTGTTTATTATGTTTGTGATCTCCCATTTATACTGAATAGATCAGTCATCTCTGGAAGTTAAACCAAATTTTTGTACAGACTGTAATATCACATCATCACATTCGGACAAATCATTTATTACTGTATTTTTAAAAACTATAATTGTAGAAAATAGTATGGAGTTTCCTAAAAAAATTAAAGATAGAACTACCATATGATCCAGTAATCACACTACTGGGTATTTATCCAAAGAACACAAAAATACTAATTCAAAGGGATACAGGCACCCTCATGTTTATTGTAGCATTACTTACAATAGCCAAATATGAAAGCAGCCCAAGTGTCCCTTGAGAGATGAATAAAGAAGTTATGTTATATAATACATACAATGGAATATTACTTAGCCATAAAAAAGAATGAAATTTTGCCACTTGCAACAACATGGCTGGAGCTTGACAATATAATGCTAAGCAAAGTAAGTCGGTGAGAGAAAGACAAATACCATACGATTTCACTCATATGTGGAATTTAAGAAACAAAACAAATGAACAAAGGGAAAAAGACAAACCAAAAAACAGACTCTTAAATATAGAGAACAAACAGATGGTTACCAGAGGGGAGGAGGGCAGGGGGATGGGTGAAATAAGTGATGGGGATTAAGTGTACACTTCTCTGCATGAGAGCACCGAGTAATGTGTAGGATTGTTGAATCACTATATTTTACACCTGAAACTAATATTACACTGTGTGTTAACTATACTGGAATTAAAATTAAATTAAATTAAATTAAAACGATAATGGTTGGTTATATAAAAAATAATTTGAATAAATTTTTTGGTTTTATACTTCTTGTATTTAAGATTCCCAGATAAATGGCCACAATAAGCTTTGTCTTTGCTTTTTTCTTAATAAGCCCACCCCAGCATAGGATATAATCACTTGTGTCTGGATTATTGCAGTATACTCCAAAATTGTTCCTCTACCTCAGACTAACTTTGGTCTAATTGATATTACAGCTATGAAACACCCCTCTAAGTAAATTATTAAACACAAATGTGGCAGAAGAAAAATCTACAAAAAACAAAACAAAAAAAAACCACAAGAAACAGAAAACAGAAAAAACAACTCTCAAAAACAAAACAAAACAAAACAAAACCAAAAACTAAACTTCATCAGTTCCAAATTGCTGGCAAACTAAAGTCTAAATGCCCAGCAGTCAAGGCCCTACACCACACATATCACACCCTTATGTCTACACTGTCAACCACAGTGTGAAACCTGACTCTATGATGCCTCAGCCTCATTTCCAAAATAAAGGAAAATAAGTTAAGTGAGGAATCAAATTTATAAAAAATGTTTATATCATAATGAAAATATGTTTAAGGCGCCCCCGTTGACTGACAGCCATGAAAGAACAAAGTATATTTGGGAAACAGTAAGTAATTCTGTGTCATTTCAGCATAAATAACATGGCCAGGAAAAACTCTAACTGTTAAGAAATTTCTGTCACATTAGAAGACCTAGATTTTATCCAATACACAATGTGACATCATTGAAGAATTTTAGGCAGAACAGTGACAAAATTAGATTTGTGCTTTAGAAAACTATCCTTTTCAGCATGTGGATGACTGACTGAATGAGGAGAGAGGCTAGAGAACTTAGTCTGGAAGTCCAAATGGAAGATGACGGTGGTCCAAAATAAGAAAATGGCACTGGAAAGGCGTTCTTTGAGAACAGGGACTTTGTTATTCTTTTCTGGTACCCTTAATACCTAGTGTAACATCTGTCACATGCCATCCTCAATTTCAAACTGTCTGGGAAAGAAAAAGTGACTAGTATCAAAATGTAACAAAAACATAAATTACTGTCACATCTTCCAGTTCATTCATTCATTTAATGCAACATGCTTATATGCCTATGAGGACATTGTTATAATCAACCTATAGGTGGAGCCTTCACAGACCACCTCCCCAACACAGGACTCTCTAATTCTGGTTCCACCATTTTTTTTTTAAAGATTTTATTTATTTATTTGAGAGAGAGAAAATGAGAGAGAGAGCACGAGAGGGAAGAGGGTCAGAGGGAGAAGCAGACTCCCCGCTGAGCAGGGAGCCCGATGTGGGTCTCGATCCCGGGACTCCAGGATCATGACCTGAGCCGAAGGCAGTTGCTTAATGGACTGAGCCACCCAGGCGCCCTCCACCAGCTTTTTGGAACAAACGCCTAGAGGAGGAAAAGGTAACCTCTTCCACTTTTCTATTTTTCCCTACTCTTCAGACAAAAAGAACAAGATAAAATATTCCATTCAACATCTTTCCTCATCTAATAGTTCCAAACATGCTCAACCTCCCTAGCTAATATCACACGTTTTGTCATAAACAATTCTCTATTTAATCTGTTTTGCTTTCTCAACCAGATTGTCAGTTTATTGACAGTTTAAGACTTATTTTTCAACATTCACAGAAATGTGTGAGGCACAGCATTATAGATACTTTAAAATAATGTGGTTTGATTAGTTCCTGAAAATTAGGCACATTTAATTCACTGATACTCCCTTATATTAAAATACAATTAGAAGTAGGGAGTCATGACTTTCATATCATTATGATATGCAGGTGCCCTAGACTGCTTTGCAAAGTTGAAACTTTATTTATTTTATTTATTTAAATTTAAATTCAGCTTGACTGAACACCTAAGATGTCATATTCTACTTTTGTTATGTGCACAAAGAAAGGAACTATGGCTGTGACTGGCATAAGAAAAATCCTGTAGGGTGAGACAGGCAGCTCTGAACATGTTTCTCTTTGTAAAATCCTAACAGGTGTCAATGTTATCAAGATTAAAATCATGATTACCAAGATTAAAATTTGTATTGATCCAATTTCACTGATAGGATTAATTGGGATTGGTTTTATTCTGTTTACACATACAATTTGTAATTTCATTTTTAGTAGTATTCATCCCAATTTTTTGCCTTCTAAGTTCAAAGTAATTTGTTAAAAGTCTTGATGACTTTAATAATCACAAAGAAAAATGTGAGTTCACTAACCCATATTTGGACTCAGGAAAGTTTGTGCATAGGCTACAGCCCAGGTCTCAGAATTTTTAACTAAGGCAAAATTTAGTGTAAAAACGGGGGTAAAATGACAGGCTCACCAACCTAATACTGCTGGAGGTCTGTCTGTCTAGCTTCTCAGTCTTACCTACCACTCCAACATGGGAAGAGAGGGGATCCTAAGAAAGTACATTGAATAAAAATTTATTGAGCATTAGTTACATGCTAGATGATGTGGGAAACAAAGGCAGAAGAAAAATTATTAAATTTCCTTACTACGTACAGTCCATTGACAAGTCCTTGAAGCAGGCAGAGTGACATTCCTCTAGGGACTCAACTGCCTCAATGTTAATACTTTGCTAAGGGCAAAAGGCAATCCTAGCCTGAGGCCCCCATCCCCTACCAGGATCCTGTAAGTTTACTTTAACTCATAAGAATTCCTTCAGAAACTTCCTTTATCCATGCTTCCAAATTCCTTTGAGATTTATGCTATCCCTACCCCCCTCCCAACTTGAAAGTATATAATCAGCCACTTCTCACCACCCCAGTGCAGCTCCTTCCGCCCACGGGTCCTGTCCGCATGCTTTAGTAAAACTACTTTTTTGCACCAAAGACACCACAAGAATTCTGTCTTGACTGTTCACTCCCAACCTCAACATGTTCACATCAAAGATGACCCCAGGAGCTGAAGAACTTGTTTGAATTTGAGTCTAAATTCCAGATGAAAAAGTTCTGTTTGTGTGTTTTTTACATTCACTTCACCATCTTCATCTGACATTCATTCAGGCTTCAGGATGTGCCCAGCGACTACAGATCATTCGGCTACTCAAATGCTTACATTATGTACTATAGACTACCAGTGAATAGGGTGTTTAGAGTAAATCATTAACTCTGTGTCATCAACAGTAATTACAAAGGAGGTCTCCATAGGCTGAACATAAGGAAAACCTCTGCAGAGAGGGGAATGGTATTAGCAAAGCCATAACAGTGGAATGATACAGCTGAAAATTGTGGTGTGTGCTTGTTGGAAGGTGAGGAGCTCAGGTTGCTGACTCCATAATGGCATCTTTTCCCCTGAGGATAAATGTCCTCTTCCAGATAAATCATGGAGTGAAAAGAACAAAGACTTTATCCATCTTTGTCGTTCACATTCACATTTAAAGACTTCATACTTGTTTGCATCATAGAAGAGGATTTCCTTTTGTTGGAAAAATCTTAAATTGCTAAGGCTGGGACACTCATATTTCCTCACAATGCAAGTCTTCTATAAACCATGATTTGTGGTCACAAAGGGGTTTCTTTGTTTCTTGGATGTTCTAGAGAGGCCAGAATTTCAACAATTACTGTGTAAGAATTAGTCTTGCCCGAGTTGAGTTGGCTACTTGAGAGGCTTAGCTCCATGTCTATCTGCTGAGGTGAAATGTGTTGCTTCTGTGATATGTCCGTATCTGCAAGCAGACAGAACAGAAGACCTTCAGGAGACTAGAGCTTCTGAGAGCGAGGTGAGAGGATTTGTGCATGAAGACAGTGGGCTGCCATCCATGCTGGGAGTGGGTGAGGTTTCTCTTTATATTATTATGAAATATAGCAACTGTAAATATAGAACAAGTTGTCTCCTTCCAAAATGACATTTTGCTGCAAATTTTCCGCCAAGTTTTGTGTCTTGTGAAGGACTTGCTTGACTTCTTTCTCTTGAAACTGATTTGAGCCCTAGAGTCTCCATTTTAGCCCCAGTGTCACGATTTTGCTACTTAGAGGCATTCCATTTTCACAACTTAGTGACATGCTTATGAGAAACAATGGACTGAATTGCTCAACAGTTAATTTATATTAATTTTGAGAAATATTTGTCAGTTTTCAATTATGTTAATAAAGACATTTTAGTTTGAGATTGGGATATCCTATCAAATAAAAGATTTTACTATCTTCTGCCAAAAAAAATAAAAAATCTTTTCCAAAAGAACAGAAAGGATTTTGAAAGAGCCCCAGTGTTTAAACATCTTTTTTTTTTAAGATTTATTTATTTATTTGAGAGAGAGAGAACATGAGCAAGGGGTGGGCAGAGGGAGAGGAGAGAGAGAGAGAGAGAGAATCCTCAAGCAGACTCCCCACTGAGCATGGAGTCCAACACAGGGCTCGATCCCAGGACCCTGAGATCATGACCTGAGCCGAAATCAAGAGTTGGACACTCAACCAACTGAGCCACCAGGTACCCCTAAAATCTCTTTAATTGAAATTCTCTAAAGTGTGGCTTCCAATTTAATGGGGCACTATATGGCAACATTGCTCCCAGGTAATGGCCATTCCCAAATATCATGATATTAAGGCATGGAATAAAGAATGTTCTGTGACAACTTTATAATATATTGCATACACAAATTGAGGTAATGATAGCTAGGTATTTTGTACTAATGGATTCATTATATTAGTTCATGGTATGTAAAACACAGATGCCAGCTCTCCTTTCACCCAGTGTCAAAAACTACATAATTACAAAAGGATACATTGAAATAAAAAGTTGGTGAGACTGTTTGCTTCCTATCATAATTTTATTCAAATAAAGTCAAATATTTCATGGAAATTTAAAATGAGAATAGATAGGTTTTTGTGATTAGAAATATGAGAGAATCAGAATTCAAATTCTGGCTTTGCCTCACAAACTTTCAGACTCAATTTTCTCACTGACCCATATGAAGATTACAGTACCTGTGTCCTGTGTTACTGCAAAAGTTAAATAAGTATTGTAAAGCCTTATCCATAGTGTTTGGCATTTGGTCAGTATAGAATGGTGATTGTTATTAGTATTATTATTAAGGTTCCAATAGGCTTGAGACATTCTTATAGGGTTTTTTTTTGTATGTTATTTTCCAATGGAAATTTGTCCATGTATCTGTTACCTATTGCTACATAATTAATCATTCCAAAACTCAGTAGCCTTAACCAGCAAGTAATTATTATTACTCATATACACACTGAGTAGATGCTAGGATTTGGATAATTTAGTGTGGCCTTGTCAGAGAGGCTCTGCTTCTTACTACCTATTTTTGGGTCCCCAGGTTCTTCTTCTCCTCCTGGGAATAGTGGCCTATGCAACCATGTTTTTCTCATGGAGGAGGCCGATTTGAAAGGGAGTGAGTGAAATAACATAAAGCCTGAGGCTCAGTATTGGCTCAAGGTCACTGTTAGCTACTTGTCATTGGTCAAATATGGCCAAGCCCAAAATCAAGGAGCAGTGAGGAACACCATACACACAAATAAGGCCATAGCACTGTTGAGATTAGTAAGTGTTGAGGACAAAAATTCAATTCACCTCAATCCATACTCATCAAGGAAAAAAAAAAAAGCCCAGATGAAAGTGATTCCTATGTACATCATATTGAACTTCCCAAGGGGTCCAATGGGTACTGGCCCAGTGTCATATAGAGCTGTCTGTCTCTGCCTAAAAGGACCTAAGCCATGTTATTTGCCAAGTTCCATACCCCTGGTCTTTCTCTCTCTAATCTTGGAAATGTAAGAGGAAATACATCAGTATTTAATCAGAAGGCTCTTGGAATAAGAATACTGTCTTGTGAAACTCTCTCTTGCCATGTTGTTCATATGTATTAGTTTTTGCTACTTTATTCATGTCACTATTTTTTCACTTATGACAGTGTTCTAAATGATTGTTTTTGTGTCATTTTTTTCTTCATTTACTAATTTTTTAATTTATTCATTCACCATTATTGGCTGTCTGCTATACATAACTTTTCCCATAGGTAAATAAGTTGAATGGTTGAATGAGTTACTGGCACCAGCCTTCTTGAAGCTTGCATTTTAGCAGTGAGTAGAGACATTTAAAAAATTAAAAATTGCACAAATAATACTAAACTACAACTGGAAAAATGCTACAACTGAGAAGTAAAGAGCACAATGAAAGAAATGACAGAAGGAACTGAAGTAGTCTGGGAATTTATAAAACACTTCTTAGCCAAGACTGACAGTTGAACTAAGTCCTCAAGCACTGATATCCAATAGAAATATAATTCAAGCCGCATATTAAATTTTAAATTTTTAGTAGCTATATTGAAGAAAGAAAAGAGTGAAACTGATTTTAATATCTTTAACTGAATATATCTAAAATGTTATCATTTCTACATGTACTCATTATAAAAATTAGTAATATTTAGAATGTTTTTTATATTAAGTGTTTGAAATCTGCTGTATATTTTAGCACATCTCAAAGCACATTTCAATTCTGACTGGCCACATATCAAATGCTCAATAGCCATATGGCTAGTGGCTACCATGTCAGCCAGCACTGCTTTAAGGTAGTAATCAGGCAAATTAAGGAAGAGAAATTTTGCAGAAAGAGAGAATATTTTAGTAAATGCAAAATCTCTGAGGCAAGGTAGCAAAATGTATTAGAGAAACTCAAACAGCCTATCTTGCGTTGAGTTTAAGTTTCAGGCAAAGTGGCACAAAATGGAGTTAAATCACATGGGGTTTTAGTGGCCATGTTAACATTGTGTTTTTTATACTAAGTGTTATGAGAGGTAATTGAAAGATTTAAGTAGGGTATACATGGCCTCATTTGCAATTCAAAGTGATTGCTTTTGCTGCAGTAGGGAGAAAGGATTGAAGGGGATAGGAGTGGTATGGAGTTAAAGGTAGCATTTGCTGTCGTCTGGGTGAGAGCACATGACAGGATGGACTAGGGAATGTCAGGAAAGAGATGTGGATGGACAAGTTACTTAGGAGATAAAATCAGTTAGCCTTTTTTTTTTTTTTGAGATGACTTAGAAGAATGAAAGATAGTTGCTTTGTTTCTGGCTTTTGCACAGAGATAAATGTTGTACCAAATTTGAGGAACAGAAATGGTTAACTAAGAACTGGACATGTAAAGTTTTAAGAGCCTATTAAATTATTTAGTTGGATAACTAGAGATATCTAGTGGGGAACTAGATAGGTAGGACTTGGGCCCAAATAAACAGTCTGGGCTAGACTTTTGAATTTGAAAGGAACCAGCACTGTTCATTGCAGGGTCTCAGTACTTGGAGGCAGCTCGCTTGGGCACCACATGATGTAGGAAAGAGGATGTTAGGGTTTGAAGCCGACAGCCAAGAAAGAATTCTTGAGATGTCTTTGGTGCAAAAGGTGATTTTATTACAGCATGGGGACAGGACCCGTGGGCAGAAAGAGCTGCACTGGGGTCATGAGCAGTGGCCCATTATATACTTTGAAGTTGGGAAGGGGTTAGGGATAGCGTTAAGTCTCTAAGGAATTTTAAAAAGCAAGGTTTCCAGGATGTTGAGGGGGCTAGCTATTGTTGGGAAAAGGTCATTTATTACCATCTAGTAAAACCTTAGTCATGAGACCCTTCAGATGTATAAGGGTGGGCCATATGCTTGGGGAATGATTGCTAACATATATCTTGGGGGAGTAGACATAAAGGAAATTTCCAAAGGAATTTTTATATGTTAAAGGAGACTTACAGGATCCTGGATGTCAGACTAATGTTAAGCTAAAGTATTAACATGGAGGTAGTTGAGTTCCTAGAGAAGGTCAGTCTGCCTGTCTTAAGGACTTGTCAATGGGCTGTAAGTTGTAGGAAATTTAATTTTTTTTCTATATTGCTTTTGCCTTTGTTCTCCACATCAATCTTGTCCCAGAATATATAAAGAGATGACTCAAATGACTATTCCCTTGGGAGGAAATATATCACCCCCACTCATATCCACATGAGAATTACTAGGGAATATTGGGAACATCATAATTTTTACAAAACTGAATTACTCATTTCCTGTTCAACCTGGATTATTGATTTCGCTCACATCTTACTTCACAGACATGCAGGTTTCTCTGCCCCACGGTGACTTAAATGGAGAAAAAAACACCTTTTCTTTCATGTCACCAGTATCTAATCTATATCTAAATAGATATTTCTTAATATTATAACAAAAGAGAACATACATTTAAACTTTTATTTATTTTTATATAAATAAATAAATAAATAAGTTTATTTTATTTTTAATTAGCTTTTTAAAATTTTTTATTGTTATGTTAATCACCATACATTACATCATTAGTTTATGATGTAGTGTTCCATGATTCATTATTTCTGCATAACACCCACTGCTCCACACAGAATGTGCCTCTTTAATACCTATCACCAGGCTAACACATCCCCCCAACTCCTCCCCTCTAGAACCCTCAGTTTGTTTTTCAGAGTCCATCGTCTTGCATGGTTTGTCTCCCCCTCTGACTTACTCCCCTTCGTTTTTCCCCTCCTGCTATCTTCTTTTTTTTTCCTTAACATATATGGCATTATTGGTTTCAGAGGTACAGATCTGTGATTCAACAGTCTTGCACAATTCACAGCGCTCACCATAGCACATACCCTACCCAATGTCTATCACCCAGCCACCCCATCACTCCTACCCACCCACCACTCCAGCAACCCTCAGTTTGTTTCCTGATTAAGAATTCCTCATATCAGTGAGGTCATATGATACCTGTCTTTCTCTGATTGACTTATTTCTCTCAGCATAACACCCTCTAGTTCCATTCACATTGTTGCAAATGGCAAGATCTCATTCCTTTTGCTGGCTGCATAATATTCCATTGTGTATATATACCACACCTTCTTTATCCATTCATCTGTCGATGGACATTTTGGCTCTTTCCACAGTTTGGCTATTGTGGACATTGCTGCTATAAATATTGGGGTGCATGTACCCCTTCAGATCTCTACATTTGTATCTTTGGGGTAAATACCCAGTAGTGCAATTGCTGGATCATACGGTAGCTCTATTTTCAACTGTTTGAGGAACCTCCATACTGTTTTCCAGAGTGGTTGCACCAGATTGCATTCCCACCAACAGTGTAGGAGGGTTCCCCTTTCTCCGCATCCCTGCCAACATCTGTCATTTCCTGCCTTGTTAATTTTAGCCATTATGACTGGTGTGAGGTGGTATCTCAGTGAGGTTTTGATTTGGAGTTCCCTGATGCCGAGTGATGTTGAGCACTTTTTCTTATCTGTTGGCCATTTGGATGTCTTCTTTGGAAAAATGTCTGTTCATGTCTTCTTCCCATTTCTTGATTGGATTATTTGTTCTTTGGGTGTTGAGTTTGATAAGTTCTTTATAGATTTTGGATACTAGCCCTTTATCTGATATGTCATTTGCAAATATTTTCTCCCATTCTGTCGGTTGTCTTTTGGTTTTGTGGACTGTTTCTTTGGCTGTGCAAAAGCTTTTTATCTTGATGAAATCCCAATAGTTCATTTTTGCCCTGGCTTCCCTTGCCTTTGGCTATGTTTCTAGGAAGAAGTTGCTGCGGCTGAGGTCGAAAAGGTTGCTGCCTGTGTTCTCCTTTAGGATTTTGATGGACTGCTGTCTCACGTTTAGGTCTTTCAACCATTTGGAGTCTATTTTTGTGTTTGGTGTAAGGAAATGGTCCAGTTTCATTCTTCTGCATGTGGCTGTCCAATTTTCCCAACACCATTTGTTGAAGAGACTGTCTTTTTTCCATTGGACATTCTTTCCTGCTTTGTCAAAGATGAGTTGACCATAGAGTTGAGGGTCCATTTCTGGGCTCTCTATTCTGTTCCATTGATCTATGTGTCTGATTTTGTGCCAGTACCATATTGTCTTAGAGATGACAGCTTTGTAATAGAGCTGGAAGTCCGGAATTCTGATGCTGCCAGCTTTGTGTTTCTTTTTCAATATTCCTCTGGCTATTTGGGGTCTCTTCTGGTCCCATACAAATCTTAGGATTATTTGTTCCATTTCTTTGAAAAAAGTGGATGGTATTTTGATGGGGATTGCATTGAATGTGTAGATTGCTCTAGGTAGCATTGACATCTTCACAATGTTTGTTCTCCAATCCATGAGCATGGAATGTTTTTCCATTTCTTTGTGTCTTCCTCAATTTCTTTCATGAGTATTTTATAGTTTTCTGAGTACAGATCCTTTGCCTCTTTGGTTAAATTTATTCCTAGGTATCTTATGGTTTTGGGTGCAATTGTAAATGGGATTGACTCCTTAATTTCTCTCTCTTCTGTCTTGTTGTTGGTGTATAGGAATGCCACTGATTTCTGTGCATTGATTTTATATCCTGCCATTTTACTGAATTTCTGTATGAGTTCTAGCAGTTTTGGGGTGGAGTCTTTTGGGTTTTCCACATAAAGTATCATATCATCTGCAAAGAGTGAGTTTGACTTCCTCTTTGCCGATTTGGATGCTTTTGATTTCTTTTTGTTGTCTGATTGCTGTGGCTAGGACTTCTAGTACTATGTTGAATAAAAGGGTGATAGTGGACATCCCCCCACGTTCCTGACCTTAGGGAGAAAGCTGTCAGTTTTTCACCATTGAGAATGATATTCACTATGGGGTTTTCATAGATGGCTTTTATGATATTAGGTATGTACCTTCTATGCTTACACTCTGAAGAGTTTTGATCAAGAAAGGATGCTGTTCTTTGTCAAATGCTTTTTCTGCATCTGTTGAGAGGGTCATATGGTTCTTGTTCTTTTATTAATGTATTGTATCACGTTGATTGATTTGCAGATGTTGAACCAACCTTGAAGCCCAGGGATAAATCCCACTTGGTCGTGGTGAATAATACTTTTAATGTACTGTTGGATCCTATTGGCTAGTGTCTTGGTGAGAATTTTTGCAGCCATGTTCATCAGGGATATTGGTGTATAATTCTGCTTTTTGATGGGGTCTTTGTCTGATTTGGGGATCAAGGTAATGGTGGCCTCATAAAACAAGTTTGGAAGTTTTCCTTCCATTTCTATTTTTTGGAACAGTTTCAGGAGAATAGGTAATAATTCTTCTTTAAATGTTTGGTAGAATTCCCCTGGGAAGTCATCTGGGCCTGGGCTCTTGTTTGTTGGGAGATTTTTGATTACTGCTTCAATTTTCTTAGTGGTTATAGGTCTGTTCAGGTTTTCTATTTCTTCCTGGTTCAGTTGTGGTAGTTTATACATCTCTAGGAATGCATCCATTTCTCCCAGATTATGTAATTTGCTGGCATATAGTTGACATAATATGTTCCTATAATTGTATTTGTTTGGTGTTGGTTGTGATCTCTCCTCTTTCATTCATGATTTTATTTATTTGGGCCATTTCTCTTTTCTTTTTGATAAGTCTGGCCAGGGGTTTATCAATCTTGTTAATTCTTTTAAAGAACCAGCTCCTAAATTCCTTAATCTGTTCTACTCTTCTTTTGGTTTCTATTTTATTGATTTCTGCTCTGATCTTTACTATTTCTCTTCTCCTGCTGGGTTTAGGCTTTATTTGCTGTTCTTTCTCCAGCTCCTTTAGGTATAGGGTTAGGTTATGTATTTGAGACCTTTCTTCTTTCTTGAGAAAGGTTTGTATTGCTATGTACTTTCCTCTTCGGACTCCCTTTGCTGTATCCCAAAGATTTTGAACAGTTGTGTTTTCACTTTTATTTGTTTCCATGAATTTTTTTAATTCTTCTTTAATTTCTTGGTTGACCCATTCATTCTTTAGTAGGATGCTCTTTAGCATCCATGTATTTGAGGTTTTTCCCACTTTGCTCTTGTGATTGAGTTCTAGTTTCAAAGCATTGTGGTCTGAAAATATGCAGGGAATGATCCCAATCTTTTGGTACCAGTAGAGACCTGATTTGTGACCTAGGATGTGATCTATTCTGGAGAATGTTCCATGGGCACTAGAGAAGAATGTGTATTCCGTTGCTTTGGGATGGAATCTTCTGAATATATCTGTGAAGTTCATTTGGTCCAGTGTGTCATTTAAAGTCTTTATTTCCTTGTTGATCTTTTGCTTAGATGATCTGTCCATTTCAGTGAGGGGGATGTTAAAGTCCTCTACTATTATTGTATTGTTGTCAATGTGTTTCTTTGATTTTGTTATTATTTGGCTTGTATAATTGGCTGCTCCCATGTTAGGGGCATAGATATTTACAATTGTTAGATCTTCTTGTTGGATAGATCCTTTAAGTAGGATATAGTGTTCTTCCTCATCTCTTATTACAGTCTTTGGTTTAAAATCTAATTTGTCTGATATAAGGATTGCCACCCCAGCTTTCTTTTGGTGTCCATTAGCATGGTAAATGGTTTTCCATTCCCTCACTTTCAATCTGGGGGTGTCTTTGAGTCTAAAATGAGTCTCTTGCAGACAGCATATCAATGGGTCTTGTTTTTTTATCCAATCTAATAGCCTGTGTCTTTTGATTGGGGCATTTAGCCCACTTACATTCAGGGTAACTACTGAAAGATATGAATTTAGTGCCATTGTTTTGCCTGTAAGGTGACTATTATTGTATATTGTCTGTGTTCCTTTCTGGTCTATGTTACTTTTAGGCTCTCTCTTTGCTTAGAGGACCCCTTTCAATATTTCTTGTTGGGTGTGTTTTGTGTTTGCAAATTCCTTTAGTTTCTGTTTGTCCTGGAAGTTTTTATCTCTCCTTCTATTTTTAATGACAGCCTAGCTGGATATAGTATTCTTGGCTGCATATTTTTCACATTTAGTGCTCTGAAGATATGCCAGTCCTTTCTGGCCTGCCAGGTCTCTGTGGATAGGTCTGCTGCCAATCTAATATTTCTGCCATTGTAGGTTACAGACCTCTTTTCCTGAGTTGCTTTCAGGATTTTCTCTTTGTCTCTGAGACTTGAAAGTTTTACTATTAGATGTCAGGGTGTTGACCTATTTTTATTGATTTTGAGGGAGGTTCTCTGTGCCTCCTGGATTTTGATGCCTGTTTCCTTCCCCAAATTAGGAAAGTCCTCTTCTATAATTTGCTCCAGTATACCTTCTGACCCTCTATCTTTTTTCTTCTTCTGGGATCCCAATTATTCTAATACTGTTTCATTTTATGTTATCACTTTTCTCTCGAATTCTACCCTCATGATCCAGTAGTTGTTTATCTCTCTTTTTCTCAGCTTCCTTATTCTCCATCATTTGGTCTTCTATATCACTAATTCTCTCTTCTGCCTTATTTATCCTAGCAGTTAGAGCTTCCATTTTTGATTGCACCTCATTAATAGCCTTTTTGATTTTGACTTGGTTGGATTTTAGTTTCTTTATTTCTCCAGAAAGGGAGAAATCTTCCAGTATCTTCCAGGTATCTTCCATGCTTTATTCAAGCCCAGCTAGTATCTTTATAATCATCACTCTGAACTCTAGTTCTGACATCTTACTAATGTCCATATTGATTATGTCCCTGGTAGTCGGTACTGACTCTTATTGTTTTTTTTTTTTGAGGTGAGTTTTTGCATGTTGTCATTTTGCCCAGAGGAGAACAGATGAATGAGAGAACAAAATGCTAACAGGGTAACAACAACCCCCGGAAAAATATAGACTAAACAAGTCAGAAGGGACCTGAAACCAGGGGGAAAGAAAGGGAAAGAAAGAAAAAGGAAGAAAAAAAAAAGAGAGAGAAAGAAAAAAAACAAGAATATGATCAAATCTGATCAGGATGGTGAATAGATCAGTGCCACACACTAGATTTTGGGCGTATTTTGGTCTGTTAGAAGAAACTGCCTCCCAAAATTTTAAAGAAAGAAAAACTTATGTATATACAAAAATAAGGGTAAATACAATGAAGGGATGGCATATGACTGTAAAGATGAAAATTATAAAAGATTTTATAAAAGGAATTGATATGAAATTGGTTGAGAAAAGAAAGAAGAGAAATTAAAAAATAAAAAACAGGGAGAGAATGTGATCAGGCAGGAGTCTAGAACAAAGTCATAGGCTAGAGATTTAGGGTATATTTTGTTAGAAGAAACTGTATCCCAAAATTTTAAAGAGAGAACAACTTACATATATGCCAAAAATAAGGTTAACTACAATGAAGGGATAGAATATGACTCTAAAATTGAAAAATAAAAAAAGATTTTTAAAAAAGGGATTGATAAGATGTTGGTTGAAAAAGGGAAAAAGAAAAATTAAAAGAAAATAGAAAAAGAAAAAAAGAAAATTCAAAAAATTAACTTTGAAAGACTAAAGAATCATGGGGGGAAAAGCCATGAATTTTATGTGCTGTATTCCCCTAGTGCTGGAGTTCTGTCATTCTCATTGATTGGTAAACTTGGTCTTGGCTGGCTGTTTTGTTTTTGTTTTTTTTTTTAAAGATTTTATTTATCTGACAGAGAGAGACACAGCGAGAGAGGGAACACAAGCTGGGGGAGTGGGAAAGGGAGAAGCAGGCTCCCCACTGAGCAGGGAGCCCAATGCAGGGCTCAATCCCAGGACTCTGGGATCATGACCTGAGCCAAAGGCCGACGCTTAACGACTGAGCCACCCAGGCGCCCCTTGGCTGGCTGTTCTTGCTGATCTTCTGGGGGAGGGGCCTTTTGCCGTGGTTCCTAAATGTCTTTGTTGGAGGCGTCATTGCCCCACCCTTGCTGGGGTCTGAGCTAAGCAATCTGCTCAGATTTGCTCTTGGGAGCTTTTGTTCCCTGCAAGCTTTCTGTACAGCTTTGGAGGACGAGAGTGAAAATGGCGGCCTCCCAATCTCCGTCCTGGAGGAGCTGAGAACTCGGGGGCCTTCTCCTCAGTGAACCCCCAGAGAAAAGCAGTCACTCACTCCCGTCTCCCTGGTCTCCAGCCGCACTCTGTGCTCACTGGCCTGTGACCGAGCATTTCTATCTCTGGCACACGACCCCGTGTGGAGTCTCCAAACCAGCAGATCCCTGCAGTGCACTCCTGTGCCGCTCCTCCTGGGGGAGGAAGGGGAGTCTCCCAGATCTGCCTCTTGTTGGGTCCCTGCTGGAGGAGCAGTGGCCCGACTGTGTCGCTGATCACAGTTTTATGGCAACCCTGAGCTGAGAGCCCACTTCTCGGCTCCATCTTTGCAGCCGACTTCCCTATTCCTCTAGCTGGGAGCTCTGCCACACTCAGGCACCCCCAGTCCTTCTGTGACCACAAGAGTCCTGAGACCACACTGCCCCAGTGAGGGTTTTACCCCCACTTAGCCACTGAAGTGACGTCCTTCAGCGGAGCAGACTTCTAAAAGTTCTGATTTTCTGCTCCGCGTCTCTACTACTTGCCAGTAGTGGCTGTCCGAGGCCCCCTACCCCCAAGGCCTATCTTCCCATATATCACCTCAGATTCACTTCTCCGCACATCCTACCTTCCAGAAAGTGGTCGCTTTTCTGTTCAGAGATTTACTGCTATTCTTTTCTTCGATCTCTTGGTGAGTTTGTAGGTGTTCAGAATGGTTTGATCCCTATCCAGCTGAATTCCTGGGACCATATGAAATTTAGGTCTCTTACTCCTCTGCCATCTTGCTCCTCCCTCAGTCCCTATCTTTCTTGGTTAACTTTGTCAATCTTGCAAAGTGGACATACAAATTTTACAGTAAGTTTGCCAAGTTCCATGAAAAAAATCTCCAGAATAATTTTAATTGAAATTATAGTAAGTCCATAGGCTATTTTGAGAACTGATCTTTTTACCATATTTATTATCTATGAGTATAGAATATTTCAGCTTTTTCCTTTAACACCTAAAGGTGTCTTTTTAATAATTTTCTTATTTTTGTCCATTTCTGATTCAGTTTATGCCTGGATTTTGGTGCCATTTTAAAGAAATATATATATTTTGTTTGCATTTAGAATTAGTTATTGTTGTTTCATAGGAGAATTTTGGGTTTTCGTATACTGATATCAAATCTTGTTATCTTGTGGTACTTTTTTAAATGGCCCCAAATTTATTGGAAATATTTCTAATGTTTCACAACAATTTATTTTGCTTGCTGAAGATTTTAGATAGAATGACTAAATCAGGTTTTACTTCTTCCTATTCTTGGTAAAATATTTTCATCAGAAATGTAAGGTAAATTTTATAAAATACTTTCCCAATACCTATTGAGATGACAGTGGTGCCTTTCTCTCTAATCTATCAATTAAGTTATATCAATAGATTTTTGAATGCAGTGCCATTCATGAATTCCTATGGTCACATATTTTCATATGTTTACTAAATATTTTTGTTTCTTTTTTGTTGACTCGATTATTCATATTCTTTGTTTTTCTGTTATTTTTATATTTGTAATAACACTTTGTTTATAATGGAAATGAACATTTTGTCATTGTGTGTTGGCAAACATCCTCAATTCTTGTCCTTTTGATTTATGTGCTGTGGCTTTGTTTCTATATAATATATAAATATATATTTTCATGTGACAAATTACATATTAAATTATATATTTTATATAGCTTCCTTTCTTTCTACTTTCTTTCCTTTCCTTTTTTCCTCTTTGTTTTCAAAGTCTTCTTCAAAAAGGTTTGCTAGTTATCCCAAACCATTTACAAAGTACTCCATTTATGACCACTAATTTGAAATGTCATCTTTGCCATTTGCTAAATTCTCATACATATTATACATATTGGGATACATTTCCCAATGTACTATACTTAACACCAAACTCTCAATCCTATATTCTTTCATTGATATCTATACTCCTTTAGCTGCCTTACCTTTGACATGCTAGATTTCCCCCAGGTATTTCAGTTTTTAACTTCTAAGTGAACAATTAATCACTTTGTAAATTTCTCAATGACATTTTCATAGTTTAAAGCAAGAGAATTGTTACTTTTTGACTATTACATCTATAAAAATGAGACATTCTATTTTATATATTCAATGCTTTCTTTTGTTCCCTAATAGAGTTTTAAAGCTTAATCCATACAGTTTCTGAAACTTTCATGTTGAGTGTATTCTTTGGAATTTAATTCTTGTGCCACTATTTTTTTTCATTTTAATTTCTAACAGGTTACTTTTTCACATACAGGCAAATTATTATTTTTTAAATATTATCATTTAAACAAATCATGTCACCTACTACCTGTATTGTTTTCAATATATTTTTACTTGATATTTGTCTAGAATTTGTTTTTGATGGTTGAGAGAAATGGGAAAAATATACAGGACAACTTATTTTAGTATAAGATATGAAATTTAAATTTAGCCACCCTTGTTCTTACAATCTCTGAGCCATTGTTGCCCTGGGAATTTCTCCCTGAAGGGTTCTTCTCCTGGGTACACAGCTTTTTGCCATCCTGTTGGGTCTATATACTTTTCCCAGTCCCATTTTCTCTCATTTCCCTTTGTATCATTGGACTCTTACCAACTCTTCTGTAGATACTTTCCCCAAAATAAGAAATTCTTTATTTCCAACAAGTTATCTTCCTGTCATTTTTATACAAACCTAATCATGCCTTTGAAACTACATTTCCAAAACCAGTCTCTTCAAAACAAATCAAGTTGTTTTATTCAATGAAAGATTGTGAATTTTCTCTGAGAAATTCTGTCATATACTTTGAACTGGCAGTGGAATATTGGGGGGGTGCATCTGTTTTTCAGAATACTTTCAAATAACAGAGATGTATGCAAACCACTGTAAGGCCCAAGGGGAACTAATTAGCACAACTACCCATGATACTGGTCTCAATCCCACCAGGAACCAAGGCTTATACTGATATCATACCATTCTAGCACTTAAATTTTGAACGAAGAGGGGCACATGGTGCTCAGTCAGTTAAGCATCCAATTTTTGATTTCAGCTCAGGTCATGATCTCAGGGTTGTGAGATTAAGCTCCAGGCTGGGCACGGAGCCTGCTTAAGATTCTCTCTCCCTTTCCCTCTGCCCCACCCCATCCTTTGCCGGTGCTCTCAAAAAACAAAACATAATAAAACAAACAAACAAACAAAAACCAGCAACAACCAAAAACAACTTAGTTCCTACAGAAAAACTGTCAAAGAAGACTTGATGCACCCAAACAAAGACCTGCACCCATTCTTGAACTTATTGCTGTGTCCTATGTTGAATCCAAGTTAGTTATCCAAGCTGTGGGCAACGTGTCTAACACTGTATCACAGGGAGTGGGCAGGGTCATTCGGACTTAAACCATATAAAAAATAGGGGCACATTACTCAAAGCAGAGGAAGGGTGGTAGACTGACACAATCAACAAATGTGCACTATCATAGATGTGTTAGAGATTTAAAATAAGGCATATTATGGAGGGTCACTCCAGTGTATAAAAATTATTTTGGAGAATTCAAGTAAGTCACACTTTCATAAACTCATAATACCATTACTAATAAGCACTGCAGATATGAACTATCATCTATTCATTAAACAGATAGTTAAGAGTTATTTTTTGAGCACCTAATTTATACCAGAAACTGTTTTAGCTATTGTGATTAGAGCCCTGAGCTAGCCATAAATGAATTCTTCCTTCACAAAGCTTACAGTGTTTTAAAGTATATTAATATTGTTTTAGATGCAAACATTAGAAACCCAATTTGAACCAGTTCAAGAAAAGGAAACAAAGAGAGAGCGAGGCCATAAATATTTCCTTCACTTTATATGTGATAGTTCAGGCACCTCCATTCTTTCTAATTCCAAAATTCCCAAAGAGCCTCTAGGACTATTAGTGAAATGATTACTATGGAACCAATTCTCCAAGGTGAGAAAGGGGCAAAAATTTGGGTCGTCACAGCTACTGCTGCAAATAAACAGATGGGAATAGGAAGAAGTTACCAGAAGAGGGTGTAAACACTACTATTCAATGGATGTCCACTACAATTTTTTGTGAAGCACTTTGTGATAAGGAAAATATAGGATCTTTAGAAGTACATAGTGCTGAAAAAGGTAAAAGAGCTCTTACTTTTTTAGGGAAAACTGAAGACCTCTCAGTCAAAGTAATGTTTCCATTAACTCTTAAAGAAATAAGTAGCCTATCCAGGTGTCCTAATTTGGGGTTAGCCTGCAGTGTCCCCATGGAATTTCTAATTGCAACTGAAATTTCATTGAAGCAAAATTATAAAACTTTTTCCTCTGGAATTAATTCTTCTCTAGTGCAATGCCTATCAGACTTTAATGAGTGTATAATCATCTGGGCTGTCTTGCTAAAATGCAGATTCTATTATCAAGGTTCTGGGGTGGGGATTCTGCATTTCCTTAAGCTGCTAGGTGATGCTGGTGCATAGGCTACGCTTGAGTTACAAGGTCTAGGTATTTTGAGTAATTATTTACATTTTGGAGATTAATAGGCTACCTAATGCCTTAAACCATGAAGAACAATCACCATGTAATGGGTACTGGATGAATGAATTAAGTGACAACAGAATGAAGCATAATCAGACTTTTTAAAGTCAAAAGTCAAGTATCTTAAGGCTTGGATATTGGATAATTGCAGTCAATGCTATGACATATAAAATAGTTTTTCTTTGACATCTGGGGGTACCCACTGTAAATAAAGCAATTTTTTCATACCATATTATTTTTAAATCTGATTTTATGCCATTTGATTCTTTGCAATTATGTTCAGTGTCTTCTAGTGGTCTTCTGAAGAAAAAATAAATATATATTTTTTATATCCTCCAGAGTTCACACAAACACCTCCTTACAATCTCCCTTCCTTTTCTTAGCTGATTTTCTGAGCATATGAAGCTAATTTGGTAGGACAGATTTAAATATACATATACTTGCATTCAGAAGTCAATATCTAAGAAATCATGAAAGAATATCATAATATCTTCCTATATACTATGAAATCCCCTGTATAAAATAAGACTAGTAATTGAGAAATAGTAGTATTTGTTTGGACTAATAAATCAAAATTAATTTATAATTAATACTTAGTGTAGTAAGTCTGGTTCCCAAGAAGCAGAATACAAGGTGAATATTTGCATACAAGTTTTTTCTTGGAGAATGCTCCCAGAAAAAAAAAAAAACACTGACAAGGAAGGAGAACTGAGCAGAGGGAGAAGATGAACTATGCACAATTACAAAAGAAGCCCTAGAAGAACACATGGGTAGCTCTGAAGCTGACCCTTAGAAATGCTCTGAATTAAAGCAAGGGGGTAGACTTTTATTTCCCTGCCCATTTTTTGAGGGCAATTTTCTGGGAAGAATTTAGCTGTGAACCATCAACTGCCAACACTCTTAAAAATTGTGGGAATGAGTGCCTCAGTCCTAAAAGAGGATCTGAGTGAGACACCCCATCATCCACTGTAGAACACATGTTGCACACACCCATTTCTTCCCTACTGCTCTCTATAATCACCCCCTTATTCATACCTCTGTTGATCTAGGTTAGTTACCTGGTGGATAATCCATATGCTCATTTCTGAGGGGTCTGAGCCCTATAACTGTCTCCTTTTCAGGCCATGACTGCTACATTTGTTGATTATTGTCCAAAATGGCCAAGACAATACCCAAATGATACCCCAGTGGATTGCCTGCATCCTACTTATTGCCTACATCCTATTTATTCCTGGTCCCATTTTATAACAACAGCCTTACTTCTCCAAGGTTATTTGCCCTGGCCAGGATAATGACTCCATCCCTTGCCTACTGGTTTCTTGGTAACCAGGTGGCAACTATAGCTTAAAGTTTATGAGATCCTTTCTACCACACTTTTGTACATAGCAGAGCAGCTCCTTCACTGAGATCTCTTGAAAGCCAGCCCTCAATACAAGGGTTTGTAAAAAAACAATAAATAAATAAATAAATAAATAAATAAATAAATAAATAAATAAAAAGGAAAAAAATGAATGAGATCCTTTCTGTGTTCCCTAGTACAAAGAAAGATTCTCTCCCTGGAAACCTGTATGCATATACACATTAGAACCTAGAGCTGTAGTGGCGGAAAGTATATTTGTGCTGCACAATGAGACACTGCATTAAGTGGGACTACTCCTTCTTCTACTTCTTTGTTTCCTGTACCCATCTATTTAACACCTACAGGACACTATATTAATTTGTGGTGTATAATAATTAATTTAGTGAATTTACTGTGTCTTGGAAAATGTCACTGCATTCTTTCAGGGCATTATTTGCAAGCAAGGACCTTGGTTGTGCCTTCTAAGAATGTTCCATTACTCTGCCTCCCCAGAAACTTCTGATGGTTTTATATGTGATAAGATGAGTATAGCCAATGGTCATATACCCACAGTTGCTTGTCCTTTGCTGTAAAGGGGTCCATTGTTTCATGTGATGTAGGTAAGATCCCATACTAATGAATCAAACATTCTATAAGTCCTGGAATAGTGGTTTGGTTGAGGCATTATGGACAGGAAAGACAAGTCTATGCTATAGTAAATGAAGCTAGAATGTTGTCTCTTCCAGAGTGGAAGCAGTTGAATGTGATCAATTTTTTACAAGTGTTTCCTGATACCCCTTGGGAAATCGTACTAAGTTATGGCTTCAGCCTTGATCTTTTGCTAGCATGTTGAATATTTAGTACAGAAGTAGTTAAACCAGTCTTGCTGAGTGGAAACCCATTATGTTGAACCAATGCTTAACACTATGGCTAGTCTGTTCATGAGCCTGTTGTGTCAGAGTATAGTATGAGTGACTGATGGCAGGGGCAGACTGAGGTCTACTTAGCCAAGTCATCTGTGTATTTGATTATTGGGTTATTCTTCTATAGAGAGTGCAATCTAGCAGGACCTAGGTTGTGGTACATGGTGCTTCCCATTTAGTGCCCAGTCCCAATAGTCCAACCACAGCCTACTACCCAGACTTTCCTGCCTCTAATCTTTTGACCATTCTCCTTCCAGGTCCATGAACAGCCAACCAAGTGGGGACTGTAAGGCCATACATGTGAGCTGGATAGACATACTACTGTAACATTGGTGGATAACATGGGCAGTAGCTTTCATGTGTCCAGTTTTCCAAGTATAGTATTTCCCAAACTTAGGGCAGATATATTAAAACATTCTAAATTCCAGACTAATGAATATACTGATCCACAAGTCACATAGCACGAATGTCCAGAGATAATTTATAATTAATGACTTATATTGCATCACTCTTATAATGAATAAAAATATAGTATTGCATATTAGCTTTGATTTACATGGAAGATGCATTCAGTGAAGATGAATTCCCTTAATTCTTTTTAAAATAATGAAGAAAATTTATAGATATCTGTCAAGTAAATATAATAACAGCAAGTTTTTAAAACATAACTTTCACTCATGTATATTTTCCTGAAGTTGTTTTTATTGGAGTTTGATTTTAGGACAAGTTGAAACTTTCAAATAGCACCATCTGGTCATCTATTAGACAGTGACACACAGTAGAGCAGTTTCAAAATGAAAAAGAAATGAAGCAATGCTAAAAAGTAAAGGCAAAATGGTTTCAATTTCCTAAATTTCTGAATTGACAGAAGACTGATTTAGTAACTATGCAACTGGGAAGCATCATATTCTAGACCAGAACCACAATAAAACCAAAATTCACATTTTCAGTAGAAGTGAAAGGTGTACTATACGATAAATCTAATTCCTGAAAATACTACAGTAGAGGCTAATGGTCTACCAGAAGTCATTTTTCACTATTAAGACAGTGTTTTTAAAACGAATATTGATATTCATACCTAAAATGATAAACTAATTGTCAATTGTTAAATTAACATATAAGTGCATGTATCTGGGTGAAGAATGAGCGGTGGTGTTAGTAACAAAAGATTTTAATGATAGTCATCTAAAGTCTCTTTCTGTACATACCTGTGAATTACCTGTGAAAGTAAAAGGTGAAGTGTAACTTGGCTGAAAGAAAAAGAAATACCATCTAAGATACAATAAAATCATATGGAACAGGTCTGCTCACTGAAGCATAAGTGGATTAGTAATCCCTCCTGGCTATAGAATGAAAATTCTTATAATAAATGAACTAAACCCTTCTCAAGTATTATCTTTTTAAAAATGTTCCTATGGAAAACATCAAACATACAAATGTGGCAATAATGGTATAGTGAAACTCCATTTACCCACTATTCAGTGTCAGCAATATCAACTCCTAACCCATCTGGTTTTATCTATACCCAACTGATTTCCCCACACCCCTAATTATTTTGAAGTAAATGCCAAATATAACACCTTTCTATGGGTAAATATTTCAGTATGAATCTCTAAAACAGGACTATTTTTCTGACCACAGTAGACCACATTATACACAACTGAAATTTAATAAGTCCATATTATCAACAAATACCCAGTTTACATTTCCTGACTTTGATAACTTTTGTTTGTTTGTTAATAGATTATAATTGATGGAGATAACTCTTAAATTTCTTGAATTAGAGGTTCACTTTCCTTTATGTGTTTTTCTTGCATTTTTTTATCGATGAAAACTTGTCACTAGTTTAAGATTTTGTTCTTTGTGTCATTATTTAAGCACTATTTAATACATTCTTCTCTCTACTGTAACTGGAAGTCGGGCTGGATAAGATTCTGTGTTTTGTGTGTTTGTTTGTTTTGCAGGAGTACTTCATAGTTGGTGTGTTCATTCTCATTAAGAGGTATATGTGTCTAGTATTTTATGGTGACTAACATAACATAATAAAATCTAAAAAAAAGGAGGTATGTGTGTCTAAAATTACTCTCTTTGTACACTGTCATCACAATCATTTCCTTCATCTACTGAATAGAAATTGTAAATGGTAATGTTCTAATTCTATTATTCTGTCTTCATTTTTATCAGTATATTTTTATAAAGAGAAACTTCCTTTATCAGCCATTTAGTTAACTGCAATATAAATGGCATAGGAACAGTAAACACTTGATGCTTAGTTTTCAAAATAATGAATTAACTGCCTACCATCTTCCAAAATTGAGGATATTTTTAATAAAAGTGTCATAGGCATTTATGCATTTAACCATAATTGATGTCTTTTAATATATTGTGGTATTCTTTATTTAGACACTGAAATGACCCCATCTCTGATCAAAAACCTATCCACTTTGGCATGACACTGCTAGACTTTGAAAGATGCATTGCTTGATGGTATGACAATGTACTCCAGGCTCATCTAGTACATTTCCTGTTCAGACCTGAATCAGTTATTTCTTAAAGGAGGTCAAACACCTTTTTTGTGTGAAATTGTATTTACAGACCATAGATTGGATAATAAGAGTACTCATTGCAATGGAATCTGTCATTATTTCCTGGCCTCTTACGTAGGAAGAACTAGGACATGTAGATTATATTACTTGGGAAGCACATCCTGAGTTCATACTGATACTTCTAATTCAAATTCAAGGTGATACTGTTTTTATTTAATTTCATTGATTTTACATCTATATCTCTTTTCCTCCAATATCATTATGTATTTCCTTTCCTCGCTTTTCTCATTATGTGATTTAAAGTAATATCACATCACATATCTGAAAGACAATCAATGAGCATCCTACTTTTCATATAATTTCCTTATTCTATCCCAATGTTTAATAGTTATACAATATGTATTGTTACTATGTATAGCCATTACACACAATGCTGCTTTTCTTATAATTCACCATTAATCTTAGATCTACAGGTAAATATATTCAGTATCAGCACTGGTCCTTATGTTGATGACTCTCCAATCATTTAGATTGTCTGCAATCATAATCTAATAGATGCTTCAGGAATGATATTCTCAAATTTTTGCATGTTCATAAAAGAATGTCTGTAGCCTTTATATTTGAAGGTTAGTTGGGTTGAATTTACCATCTGTGACTCATATTTTCTTTTCTTGACTATATTAAATGATATTTATTTTTGTATAGCCAAAAAAATGTTACTTTCAAAGGGTTTGATGATAGTCTAATTTTTTTTCTTTGTAAATAATTCTTTTTGAGTTAATAGTGCTTAAACTACTTCCAGAAGTTGTAGACTTTCTGATAATCCCCTTGAAGCTACCTGAAAACCGGAGTTCTACAAACCTCCTACAAGTTCTCTTGCTTTCTCAAGATAATCTGTTGCTCATTTCACCCAGATCCTGACAACAGTTCCTTCACGTCTTCTACACAAGTACCAAATGGGTCTTGTAGGTGTTGGGGCTTTATCCCCACTTGCTTAGATTTGGGGGTCACTTAGTTTTTTTGTACACATTTACTGTGGGATTTTGGCTTTACTATGCTAGTTGTTTTATGTTTTTTTTAATGTGGAAATTCAGGAAGATTAAAACACTGCACAATCATCTCCCCCAAATCCAGGGGAAATATCAGAATCAATTTAAAATGTATCTAAATCTCAAAAAATACAGTAAATTCCCAAGTTATAGAAATAGAGCAAGAATTGACAAAGGAAAGGACTGAATTCACATTAGCAGCAATAGAATATTTACATATTTTAAAAAATGACAGCTTTGGTCCTATAAAATGATGACTATATGAGTCCATTATTTTGCATGTGCACACGCATACAAATATACACAATGTTGCTAAATAAGGAGCAATAGCACAAAAACAGTAAGTTTAAAAGACATGAATAAATAAATGAAATAGTTAAGTAAAATAAATGGTTACTGGAAATGAAAGACTAAAAGATTATATAGTCTTA
The DNA here is from genome assembly GCF_003265705.2 of Callorhinus ursinus. NCBI lineage: Eukaryota > Metazoa > Chordata > Mammalia > Carnivora > Otariidae > Callorhinus > Callorhinus ursinus. The sequence goes on along the minus strand of NW_027397074.1, from coordinate 8,088,759 downwards.
TAACAAAACCTGAGCTCCCAGAAATGATATATTTAAAAGTTGTTAGGGTATCGTGAGATCTAATCCAGAACTCCACTTTATGCCTACGTGATTTTCTATTTTATTCAAGTATAGTTGCCATACAATATAATATTAGTTTCAGACGTACAGCATAGATTCAACATTTATATACATTACAAAACTAAGTGATTTTCTTAAATTCACCCAGTCAGTTATGAAATATGAAGTGGATCCTCATTCCCCGCTTTAGCATTATTGTATATTGCAATCAAATGAAATTAAAAATTTTCACTAATGATCCAGAGTAGTCAAAAGTGTCTTTATGCAACCATATTCCAAACAAATAGTAATGAAATGTTATAATAAATTTTGTAATTTTGTATGACAATGCAATACATTTCTGTCACTTTTTAAATTAATATCCCGCTGTTACTTTCTAATTTCTTTTTCCTTCTATGTTACTTTCAGTTGCAAAATATTGGTGACCTAAATGGAAGTCAAAAAGAGTTGATGTGTTGATTGGCAAATAGTAGGTGCAGGACTAGGGAAAAAACAGACCACATGTATAAAAGGAAAATGGCAAAAAGGTACATTTTCTGGCCATCAAATTCTTCAAATGTTCACAACACTTTGCAGAACAGTTACATAAAGTTTATTTTCCTGATAAATTTACTTCCTGAAAACCAAAATCACTTTCTCAAAGTTAACATGCACTTTAGGATCAATCCCCCCCATTTGAGATAATGGAAGATAGAACCTCAGGGTTAAAAATGACCTTAGAAATCAAGTTGTTTTTCAACCTTGGTCAGAGAAGGGCAGGGCAGGTCAGAGCATTGCAGGGCAGGGCAGGGATGTTTACAGATGGGGGACACCTGGGAATGCTTGGGATCCCACAAGGGCCCAGAAGCTACCACCAGCACAAAGACACGGAGCATCTCCCTCGTATTTCCTGCCTCTCCCAGCATCCTGGGTGTGGTGGCCAGAACACTGGCTACCAGAAGAGGAACTGAAGGACTTAGAAGTGTGGAATCATGAGGGCAGGATGTGTGCTGAGAAACAAAGTGTCCATGAGCCTCCTCCTCCCAACAGGCAGGCAGGCTTTTATTTAAAAAAAAAAAAAAAAAAGGAAGAAAAAGAAATCAAGTTGTTTTTCAAATACTGCTAGTTGTGTAAATCTTTCCTTACAAATGAAAATGTTCTGGGGTCCTCAATAGATGAGCTGAGAACAGAAGTGTGTTGCATGAATTTGATAGGAAAATCTCACTTTGCTCAGCACTTGTGACAGATGTCTGAATAATTCTGAAGAGAATACTATGCCTTTTTCATAGTTTGGGAACAACACATTTAATTCATATTTCAGGTAAGGAAGCTGAAGTTAAAGAATTCCCCTAAGTTAGAAGCAGTTAATCAGTAACAGAGCTGATATAATAAGTAACTTGAGTCCAATTACACTATTATTTGCATTATACATGACATGCTGGACCTTCCTAGAAAATCTATTAAACAATTTTACTTTTATTTTTCCATTTAATTTACATAACTATGCCTCATTTTGATTGATGGTTCAGTGTTAATTAAAGTGTTATAAATTGAGTTATTTAAATGAACTTGTGGAGCTCATGGTTTCCAAAAGACCTTAAATAAATCTTTGTGAATTAAAGAATCTTACTGCATGCAGTAAGACAGGCACACCTTTCTCCAATTTATAAACTAATCATTTATCTTATATAAGCAGACGAATTATGTAAACTTACAAATGCACCTGTAGAAAAACATAGGCAATGCCTGGGTGTGAAAGTTTAGCTAAGTTATTGCTGCCTCATCCTGCATTTTGTTTGGCCAAGCAGTCTGTGGTGACCTTAAACTGACACGAGCCCCTCATGCAAGCGTGTGCCCTACATAGCAGCCTGCAGAGTCACCAGCAAATATAAGTTCCTGTTGACTTCTTCAGTAGTCCTGGTGATCAACAGCCTCCCTGCCTCCCACCAGCATTCCCCTTAAGCTTCCCTTAGAAAAGATCACTTTGCAGCTTACCAAAACCCTGATCTTTTGGGGTTTTTTTAATTTTTTTAAGATTTTATTTATTCATTTGAGAGCAAGAGCAAGTGAGCAAGCAGGAGAGCACAAGTGGCAGAGGGAGAAGCAGACTCCTTGCTGAGTGGGAAGCCTGATGTGGGGCTCAATCCCAGGACCCCGGGATCATGACCCGAGCTGAAGGCAGACTCTTTACCAACTGAGCCACCCAGGTGTCCCTCCAATCTTTTGGTTTTAATAGACCAATCTGACCTTTGTCGGTGAACCCCAAAGCCCTAACACGTGCCTAGTATGGGCCTCTGGTCTGTCACTCTGTCTGCACTCAGCCTTGATCTCCCCACGGGACCTCTCAAAGCTTGCCCGGTACTTCCTCTAAGACCTATGAGTAATAAGCTGTATTTCAATTTTTCTTCTGGCCTGTTGTCCAATTGAGGCTCACCATGTGGCGCCCTATGCTTTACCTCACAAGTATTAATTTGATAAATTCAAAACAATGAGAGAAAATGGGGAAAATTTTAAGAAAAATATCATGTGGAACAGGTACCATCAGTATCAACCAAAAGCTGCTAGAAAAATAAAATAATAGTTTAGAATGATGAACAGCACCTCTGTAGTTTCTCTTTTCTACCCAAACTGTTTATTAGTTCTGTGACTGAATGTCATGTGTTCTTATGCCAATATAATCATCTCTATAAACTGTATTTAATGGAAAACCAATAAAAGCATATTAACGCACAAGATACTTCATGAAAATATAAACTTCACAAGAAACAAAATATGTAGCACTAATATCTAACATTTTTTCTCTAGTTAAACAAATCTTCATTTTCAAATAAACTCAGTAAAATGTCCCTCAAAACAAGCAGCTACAAAAGTCAAATAGAGATAGATTTGAAACCTGAGTAGCTGATTACTTCAAAATAAAATATCAAAATTGTAATAATTATAGTAATGATAAAGATAACTAGCATTTAACACTTTCAATGGGCAAACACTGTGCTCAGTACTTTATATGGATTTGTCTTATCTCATTATTACAAATATTATAGGAAGTATATATTAATATTGACATTTTGCACATGGAGAAACTAAGGCTCATAGCCATTAAATATATTTTAATCTTTAAAAACATAATATTTAGAGTAGAGAGAAACCTGGGTGAAAATTCTAGCTCTGCTACATACTAAGTGTAGGGCGAAAGATGAGTTTTTAAATTTCTCTGAGCTTAGAATTTCTACCCCAATATTGGGCTAATCTTATTTATCTTGCAAGATTATTGTGAGAACCAGAGATTATGTATGAAAGAATCTGGCCATAGAAGGCACTCAAGACACTGGAACTAATATTATAGTCCTTTACTACCTGTGTAACTATTGCTTACAACCGTGGATGTTGTTACACTACTTAATGTTGTTCCCATTTCTATCATCAAGAATACTTGGGCTTTTACTATTAGAATTTTATTTTTTCCCATGTGACTAACATGACAGAAAAATATTGCAATAAGCATAATTTTAAGAGTTCATCATAAGCTACTCATTCAGAGATGAAATTTCAAAAGTGACCTTATTTCTAAATGTGTCCAGTCTCTTGCAGAATTAGTTAGTACAGTATGTAAAACATTCTATACTGCAGAGAGTAACAGCCTCTAGCCATTTCTAAAAATGTAGGAGACATTGAAACAAATTGCTATCTATTTATTTTCCTGAAACTGATATTCTTTGTAACCAGCTGATAATCAGTGGTTAATTCAAAAGAGAATCACTCTCCATAATTGACCCATTTTTAATAATCTTGGTGAAACCTTCAGTAAAATGTCACTCACTATCACCCCAAGGAAAGGATTCTAGGAACCTAACAATTATCTCCCTGGAGTAAGATTATTTCCCCCATTAACCTTTTAAATACAATTACATGAGTTTATTAATAAGAAAAAAATCTATTTGTTAAACTCAAGAGGATTTTTATGGCATATGATTTGTCATTTTAAACCATATTAATCTAACTCACCCAGCATCACAACCAATCCAAAACCATCTTCGGCAGTTCATCTCATGTGCCATAGTAAGCACAAAATAAAGGTTCATTATTACCATGTAATAATTCTAGTGATGTTTTAAAATGTCAGTAAACTCCTGTCTAATCAATTGGTCTTCTCTAACCCCATTTATTATTATTATTAGCAAGGGTGATAACATTTTGAACATTGGCCTTTCAAATGCAAGGATCATTTAACTCAAAATCACCTGTTTCTTAGTATTTCTCTTCAGTAATATAAATCTGCTCAATACTTCTTATAAACCATCTGGAAATTTATATGAATTAAATTGTTAACTGGAAAATTAAGTCAATAAATTGGTCTTGGTGATAGCTCATATTGGTAGGTCTTGTACATGGAATAATACAAAGATGTTATTTTTTAAAAAGCACTTTAGTTTTTACTCATTCTAACAGATACTTAAATGTCCAATTATATTCAATCTCACTTATTTAGCTTCACTTTATATTGAGTAGTCTGCTTCCAGTTTCCTAAGCTGCAATTTATAGTCATCAGAATAATTTCTCCCTTTTCTAAATTCCTTGCTAATGCCTCATTAATGAACTAATTTTCTTCCATCCCCCAAATATTTTTGATTTGCAAACTGCATGCCAACTATCTACTCAAGAAAAGGCTTGCCAAACTCATCTCTAACTGGTGGATTCTTAGATATTCCTCAAAGACACAATTGAAATACAGTGCAGAAATAATATCTCCCTATTGCAAATTGCTAGAATTAAGTTAAAGAACACTTACATACATAAATTAATAAATGTCACTCCCTTTGATGTCAGAAACTCTATTAGAAGAGTTACAAATTATATGGAAGGAAAAGGATTACCAATGGATGTCTTCCTTGTGGAGATGTGCTTTCTTCCCTCTACCTTAGGGGTGAGTGTACATTTTAAGGACTCATGGATATATATAATGAATACCAAGTTAGTGCCTACTATGTGCCAACAAGCTTCTGGAGATCTAATGGTGACTAAGATGAGCAAACTACACTCTAGATGGGGGAGAAAGAAAATATAAAAGTAAACAAAAAATGAACATGACAATATTAGATGACACTAAGCTCTGAGAATTAAAAAAAGTATATAATGAAGTGCTGGAGTGTTATGGCTACTTTAGATAGGGCAGTCAGAAAAGCCAGCTCAAAGAAGTTGAAATATGAATTAATAAATGTAAAATTTAACAAGGAAAGGGTAACTGACCAGAAGGAACAAATCGATTAGCTGAGTGTGAACTGTTCTTAAAATATTCACCTTCTTCAAGGAGGTATGCTGTCTCCAGTCACCAGGACTCCAAGACTGGATAAGGATTAAATGTCAGAACAGGGTCATTAAGGACTCATACATGGTACAGGAAGTACCTGTATTGAGAAATGAGTTAATCCTGAATTAACTTTTTTTTAATTTGTTAAACCATGAAACAAATATTTAGTACTACCTATTACATACAAAGCACTGTTCTATGCATTTTTTTTAATCGATAGGTAACTTGTTTACCAGCTTCAAGACTAGGTTAAGATAACACAGATTACAGTGTTCATAGACTAATACATTCAGCAGAAATTTATTCAATTTCATGTACCTGGCTAGCATTAACAGAATTTTAAAATTAACCTCCTTTTCCTGGTGCTATATAAAAAACTGCTTCTGACATCTTTACCTTGCCATGTGAACACAAAACTTTAAATTACAGACGTTAACACTCTAACCTTTCCTCTCCCAAATTTGATACCACTCATTCCCTTTAGTGTGCATTAATTACCTTGGCTCTTTTAACCATTTTGACAACGCTCATAACTAAGCCATGACTTGTTCTCAAATGCTTGCTGAGTCCAGAAAGCAGTGTCATCATTGGTTACTCGAAACAAAACCCTCTTTGAAGGGCCATTATGATAACTTTTTTAAGTGGCAAGTTTTCCAGCATGTTAAATACTTTCAAAGTGAAAACACAGTATTTATAAAACAGATCGAAAGTGCTTCAGAAAAATTATTAGAGCATAGTGAGTTAAAAAATAATGAAAGCCTATTTCAGGACTATAGCACCTTTCAACCAAAGTGCTTTATGGATGGAGATAGCTTCAATCATCCTCACCAAAGTAGACTGCACTTTATATCATAGCCATTTTTGGTAAGGAAAAGAAAATGACTGTACCTCACTTAAAACAAAAAGAGTGTTAGATGACAGATTGTGATCAGTAAAATGCATCTAGTTTAGGATGGCAATACTTGAGCCAAAAGTATGAAAATTAATTTCATCCTTAAATCAATTATGAGAAAGTCCAAATTATATAGTCAGTATAATTGAGAGTCGTGGGGACAAGGTACTTGCATGAAGATGGATGCCAATGCCCAGCACATTAACCTAACATGTTTTGTTCTCCTAAGTATTTGTGAGCACAAAGCAGCTGAGGCTTTACCAGGAAAAGTAAAAAACAAAACAAAATGACAGCAAAAAACATTAGGCCTTATGTCCTACATGACACCAAAGCCCAAAGTAAACAGGTAGAGAGTATATATACTATTGAAAACTATCCTTTAGTATAGGAAAAATCAAGCCAAAAAATGGATTTGACTGCATGAGAATTAGACTTCATTAACTATAGAATAATTGTTTAAAAAAAAGGAAGACCTTGTATAATGCCTTTACTTATGATACGATTCCTTTTTATGTCTGCACAGTAGCTATGGTGGCTTTCATTCCTGTGCCTTAAATTCTCCACTCTGAGTTTTGCTATTGTTATTGCACGTTGTCATAGCGTATATAACTTTTATATTGAGAAGCCGATTTGACAATATTAGAGTTTTTTGAAAGTGGATGATCGGGGCACCTGGGTGGCTCAGTCGTTAACCATCTGCCTTTGGCTCAGGTCATGATCCCAGGGTCCTTAGATTGAACCCCGCATTGGGCTCCCTGCTCAGCAGGAAGTCTGCTTCTCCCTCTTCCGCTCCCCCTGCTTGTGTCCCCGCTCTTGCTGTCTCTCTCTGTCAAATAAATAAATAAAATCTTAAAAAAAAGAAAGAAAATGGATAACCTATCTCTTCTAGAGAAACTAGAGCCCAGTACAGCAGGACAAATTCTATGGAGATACAAGAAGATTGGAAGTTTTGCCATCTTGTTTCATTTTATTGTTGGATACTGGTTGCATACTGGTTTTATGTGGTTGGCTTGGGTATTTTTTAAAGATTTTATTTATTTATTTATTTATTTGTTTGTTTGTTTATTTATTTATTTATTGGAGAGAAAGAGAGAGAGAGCTGGGAGAGGCGCAGAGGAAGAGGGACAAGTAGACTCCACGCTAAGCCCAGAGCCTGACCTGGGGCTTGATCCCAGGCCCCCGAGATCACCACCTGAGCCGAAATCAAGAGTCAGATGCTTAACTGACTGAACCACTCAGGTGCCCCTCGTTGGCTTGGGCTTTTATCAAATATTTGAACATATGTTACTTAATCCCATAAATCCTATTAAGATCTTCCTATACACATAGAGAGTTAAATTTCAGGCCTAGAGATGATGTTCTGGAAATCAATCCCATTTTTTTTCCTGCTGCCCTGTAATTCAGCATTACACTGTTAAGTATCTATGAAGTCATTATGTGCATTTTATGGGTGATTTTGCACAATTATACATTAATCGTTTTATAATGCCAACCACAATAGTTGAATACTAGGTTCCGACATTTGTGGGAAATATGATTCAAATATTCCATCAATTGTTCTAATTACTGATCTATTATTTTAATACAGACGGTGGATAAGTTTAATCTTTCTTTAGAAATCATTTGGTTATATGGGACTGAGAATCACCAGAACTGCAGAACAGCTCAGAATACTATTTCACTTAATTCAATTAATTCTTTCATTGTTTTCCTGGTTTACTTGCCATGCTTCATTTCTTGTCTTCCTCTAAACTTTTTGAATTTCATTGTCTGCATCAAAACTATTATTTCTTCCCTCTTTGAGATTCTATCCTAAATACTCCTTTTCCTTTGCACCAAATATTTCTATTTTCTGCTATTGCTTCAAAGCCATCTACACACTAGTAAAAACCACTTGTTTTCTATATTTTTATTCCTAAATTCTTTTTTCAGTTCTAGTTGTACATTTCCTTATTTTGTATTTTCAGCTATTTGATCATTAGCTTATGCCTATCCAAAAATTTTTCAAACTTAGCATTTTAAATGAAATAAACATCTGTTTCCAGTAATATGGTTGGAGAGCTAATTGGACTGACTTTTCCACTATGAAAAAAAAAAGTCAAAACAAAACAAAATAAAACAAAACCCCCCAAAAAACAAAGAAAATTATGGGGTTTTTTACCTGAAGTATAGCTGACACAAAGAAACTGCTAATAAGCATTGTTGAACTAGCAAAAAGGAATACATTTTCAAAAATCAAAGAAGTGAAGACAGGAATAAGAAAGCAGCAGAGACTGCAGCAGCCTGCCATCCTGAGTACATATTTCTCAAATGGGGGAAGCCGTTGGCACATGAAATCTGCTAAAGGAGAGTAAAAAGGTCTAAACCCAGGGCACAGCTGAGGTGAGGAGCCTCGCAAGTAATCACTATCCAATAAAGCTAGAGCCTTATCCAGAGTGGCCGAACAGTAACACTTATGGACACATTCCTGTAGAAGACGATCTTCACTCCTAAGAGCAACTGCAGGTTCCTGGAGTTCTAAAACCAACTTCAGTTTTGATAATTCATTGGATGGACTCACAGAACTCACAGAAAGCTATTACACTCACAGTTTATTACAGGGAAAGGATACAGATTAAAACCAGCAAAAGGAACAAGTTGATGGGGTGAGGTCCAGGAGGGTTTCAAAGACAGAGTTTCTCATGTCCCTACCCTATGGAGTCAGAATATATGACTTTCCCAGCAGCAATGTGTGACAGTACACATGGAGTGCTGCCAACCAGGGGAAGCTCATCCGAGTTTCCATGTTCAGAGCTTTTACTGGGGCTCCACTGCATAGCATAATTGACTGATTTCAAGGAGGTTTGCTGCCTTAGGAACAAAGAAATGGTGTGGTAGTTGATGGAGGAAGTGGGATAAAAAGCAGAGTTTTATATTTTTGAAATTGAAAAAATAATGGCATGTTTGAATGATAATGAGAACAACAAAGCAGGGATCAAAACATTAATAAGGTAGAAGAGGTGAGAGCATTAAGGGCCCACTTACAGATTCTGACCCTGAATTAAAGTCAGGCCAGTAAGCGCTGTTGTTTCTCTCTTTCAGCTGCATGGGTTTAGCCTAGAATGGGCAACGTAGGGTTAATTGGGGTGTGGTTTGCCAAGTCTTTAGTACAAAGTATCTAAGTTTTATAAATCCTTCATCCTGTCCTTGCAAGTAAGAATACATTATCAATAATAATAGTGGCAATAATCAATGATAGTAATAATATAACACAGTATTAACCATGACAATAATAAAAAAAACCCACTACTATCACCTTTAAGTGCCAAATACTGTTCTACCATCAAAATGCATTATCAATAATCCTTGCAAATATTCTGTAAAATAGGTATTATCAACACCAATTTACAGAACAGAAAACTGAAGCTTGAAGGTAGTAAACAGGAACTCCAAGTCTTTTAGATTCCAACACCCATGCTGTGTTAGCTGCCTACCATGGTATTTAAACATAGTAGGTTTTCAGAAAAAGACAGTTCTTACTATTTATGTCTGCTCATCATTTTCCTAGAGGACATTAAACAGAGAGGAAAGAATTCTGGCTAATCAATGCTTTAAAACGCCTGGATACCGATCTGTGATTCAACAGTCTTGCACAGATCTGTACCTCTGAAACAAATAATACAATATATGTTAAAAAAAAAAAAAAAGAAGAAGAAGAAAAAAGCAGGAGGGGAAGGATGAAGGGGGGGAAATCGGAGGGGGAGACAAACCATGAGAGACTATGGACTCTGAGAAACAGAGGGTTTTAGAGGGGAGGGGCGTGGGGGGACGGGTTAGCCTGGTGATGGGTATTAAAGAGGGCACATACTGCATGGAGCACTGGGTGATATACACAAACAATGAATCATGGAACACTACATCAAAAACTAATGATGTAATGTATGGTGATTAACATAACAATTAAAAATTAAATTATTAAATAAATAAAAATCTAAAAAAAAAATGCGTGGATACCTTTGGGGTGGGGCACTGTTTTTACTGGGCATTATCAAGTCATTACTAGGTAACATCAGGTTGGGCCACCAGAGAGAGCTTCCTGGCCCTCTTTGCTTCTGGCCCAGATCCAAACTGAAGTCCCATCTTTGAGTACAACCATTTCTTTATTTTCATTGGCCTGTTCTATTTATCTTTGTCCACTGCACCGAGACTTATGTAAGTCCAATCAACTGTCACGACAAAAAATTTGCACAGGCCCATCTTTCAACTCCCAGGAAAGCGCTATGTCATACAGACCTCAAATGTAAGAAAATCCACATCCACTACCTGAGGGGCTCCTGCTTGCATTTTACAACCTCAGCAAAACGGGCTCTTTATAACCCCAAATTTATCAAAGAGATCTATGAAACTCACTATACTTTCTAAGAAGGGAGGGCAAGTAAGTAGCTTATAATTTAAATTAGCATTGTTTCAAAAGACAATCCCCTTGAGCAACAAAGGATTCACTCTTGAAACAATCTCTTCCAGAAGTGAGAGAGATAGAAGCTTGTAAAGTTTAAGCAAAGATAACTTTTAAATGGTTTCTGAAAACTTCAGAAAAATTCCTAGAGAAAAAAGAAAAGGATAATAATAAATTGGGAAAGACTTTTCGAGCACAAGCTGTTCTTAATATAATTCTAAAGGCAAAAATATTGGACAAGGGATCTGGATTTGGGGGTATGGGGAGAAGATAAAGCTTGTAATTATGTTTAATTGTTCTGCAATTAGCCTGTAAATGACCAAAATATTAAATATCATTATAACAACTTCCAAATATTCAAATATTGAGTCCTTTCATTTAATTGTTTTTCTACTTGATTTTCTTGTAACATAGCAACTCTGTTCCTTGGTCATGTTTGAGAACTCCAGATTCTAAAATAATATAGAATTTTTTAATTGAATTAATTCATTTCTCCATTGATAGCAGATTTCTAAAAGTGGTTTCCACACCAATAATAAAATAAGGTATAATGCTATTAAGTTTTATGAAATATGTGACTCCTCATGTCTTACTCTTTTATAACAGTAGAAAACATACAGGAAATCTCAGAGGAGAAAGAACAACCTTCATTTAAAAAAAAAAAAACAGGATAATGAAAACATTTTCCTACATGCTATTCAATTAAAACCTGAAATGTTCATAGGCATTTTCTTTTATTGTAATAAGATGAATATATGTGATAATGGACAGTTAGAAGCACAAATAAGATAGAAGAGTAGAGAATGCTATCTCAAGAGAATGTAGCTTTTTCATTTACATATTAAGGATATAATTGCTAATTTTCAAAACAAGACTATGAGGCCACTAATTATGATTTTTTACAAAGTAAATGTCAGGTGAATTTTACCTTCATAATAATTACATAAATAGCTAAAAATAAATGAAAGAAGATAAAGACAGTTATAATGCTTTAGTATAGCATTTTTTCAAGAAGCGAAAAGGTGGGAAAATAAAAGATATTCTTTTAACTTGGGCCTCAAAACCTTAAAAATTTCTCATTGATATCAAAAGCCAAAGAGTGAATTTTAAAATGGTCTCACTTTGGGGCGCCTGGGTGGCTCAGTTGGTTAAACGACTGCCTTCAGCTCAGGTCATGATCCTGGAGTCCCTGGATCGAGTCCCACATCGGGCTCCCTGCTCGGCAGGGAGTCTGCTTCTCCCTCTGACCCTCTTCCCTCTCATGCTCTCTATCTCTCGTTCTCTCTCTCTCGAATAAATAAATAAAATCTTTAAAAAAATAAATAAATAAAATGGTCTCACTTTGTAAGAATTGATAAGAAGTGAACTGTATTTGAAATCGATATGATTATATATCTGAAAAATTCCAAAAAGTAAATGGAAAAACTAGCACATGAGTGAATTTTGTGAAGTAGCAAGTTATAGACTTAATAAATGAAATCAGTAGCCTTCTTATATTAAAACAGGTAACATTGTGTGTACATACACATATATATACACTTATAAATGTATATATATATTATATCGAGAGGCTCACTCTTGCTTATAATTTAAAAAATGCAATATCATCCAAAGATAAATAAAAACCAAAGTTTGAAAACAATATCACTAATGAGTTTCTGAGGAAAAAGCACACGCAAGCAGGAAATTAAAATAGATTTTAACATTTTATTATCAAAAACGCCAGTTAAATTCTATAAGCATTTACCCAGCAATTTCACCTAATTACCAAGTCTTTATTACAACTATGATGCAAAAAAACTAAATATGACTCAGCTTACCTCAGATCTCAATTTTTATTTATAAATAAAACTATGTTTGCTCATGTTTAGTTTACAGCTCATTGTTTACAAAGCATAAGAAGAAAAAAGAGTGACATGGGTAGGAAAGAGAGAGATGATGTTTCAGGAAACTTGGACCATAATTCTGAATGGAATTGAGCCTAACTTGCTGAATGGCCTTAGACACACTTATGAGACCTCCCAAGGCTGAGCATTGTGTTAGGTATAGTAAAGTTTGGTTTGCTTTGATTAAGAAATCTTACCAGCTGCATCTCCCTATTCATGTGCCTTATCCAAATTCAGGAGAGCCTTGACTGTGCTCTCCAACTTCTTGATGACTTAACTGTCAGCCACTGTCACTACTTATCTTCCATCCTTAAACTTTTCTCTTTTCTTATTCAGAATAGCAACATGGAAGAAAAGTGGCATAAAAACTCTTTACTAAATGCTTCAGCCTTGTCCATCTTTATATTGGTTTTCTAGTTTTTTCCTCATTTTGCAGTAATTCGTACATCAAGACCCTTGGATTCTCTATTCTTTTGTTCCTACATCTCCACCACTGACACTAGCTTGGCTCATCACCAGACCCAGTAGATTAGCAGCACTAACTGTATTCTTTAGAAGGCAGACAAAGTGGAAAGGGTTAGAGATTGCACTTGCTGCAAGTTCCCTAGATTAGAGTTTTCTGTGAGTAGCTATACTCCAAAACTACCAGGGAAAATTTTGGAAAGTTCTAATTCTGGTCTTCAATTCCAAAGTTTCTGCATTGAAAATTTAGTATAAAAGAGTAACATTTGGTCTTATAGAGTTGAGAACCATTCCTGTAAATAAAAAGAATGGTTAAGTATTTGACTAATAGGTTTTAGAACCCTGCAGGATAGGGAAAATTCTGTTTAAAGAACCAAAAATGAACTCGGTGAAATTAAAAGGATGAGAACAGATATTAATTTTTAATATCTCCAAAGAAGTATGTTCAATGCAATACTAATTAAATAATCAAGTATTTAATAAGCTGCTCTTACTTATATCACTGAAATCATTTTGTGGCAGCTCTGACTCATTTTCTTCTGTCTTATCTTGTGGTTCCTGGAGACAGGATAAGAATGAAGTTATCTCTTTGGTAACTTCTTTAAAAATCTCTTTATTGAACTTGTCAGATAGACCCAATTTTCTAACCCATTGTTTTTCCATAAACCCTGAAAGTCCAAAATTCAAGCCAGTAGAAGTAGAATGTTTGAAATTCAGATTAGTACTTTATTTCATCCATTTCTTTGTAAAATGTCCCTCCATCCCTACTAGTATCAAAATTCACTTAATCTTTTATATATATTACAACATTTTCTCTTCATGCCTTCTTGTCTATAAAATGTTTTAGCAATATGCTATGCTCTGCAGCTGATGTCACACAGTTATGCTAGCTGGCTTAATTTATTAAATACTACTCAAAAAGGGAAAAAGTTAAATAAATTCCATTTCTACCTACATGCAGTAGAAAGTTTTGTGAAGTGTTAAAGAGTGCCATTCACTTTCATTTCTTGATGATAATCAAATGTTTTATATAAAATAACAATCAGGAAAAATCTGCTGTCAGTATCTACTGCCTCGCCCAGCTTGACATATCTATAGTTACTGAATTTTCTCCAAGGAAAAAAAGGTTATTTTGGTGTGTTGTTTTTTTTGTGTGTGGGTTTTTGTTTGTTTGTTTGTTTGGTTTTGTCTTTGCCGCTACTACTCAGTAAATAGATAAAATACCTATGGCTTTTAGATCAACCAACTGCCAAATTTATTTTAATCTTGTATTTTCTTAAGCAGATCTCTCTGTCTACCAATCTCAGGATCCTTAATTTAACCATATATGCAAAGATCCTTTTGCTGTGTAAGGTAACATATTCACAGGTGTCAGAGATTAGGATGTGTACATGTTTGGATGGCCATTAACCTGTTTACCACAAATCAAAACAAAAGGAAACATGATCCCTCCTTCATGAAGTCCCTCTAGATTCCTCAGGCATACTAAGGTATCTTCCTTATAGGCTCATAGAGTATATTTTGTATTTCTCTACTGTTGATACTTGTATGATTTCCCAGCTAAGTCTACCTAACTGTGAGTGCCTTAAGGAGAATGGCGGTGCCATCTTCAGCTCTGTGTCCACAATACTTGGCACAGTAGATATTTAAAAACAGAAGAACTGATTGACAAAGTACTAAGTACAACTGAGACTAAAAAAATTCTTAAATTGAGACCTTTTCATTGTTTCCTGAGAGAAGTATATTTATCTATATTTGGTTTCTAGAGCTTGTGGTGGTATCATGATAAAAAGAGATCAGTGAGCTAGTCTGCACCAAAATTAGTCATTTTTAAGCCTGACAAATGTTAACATTAAGTCGTATGTTCCCCTTCCTTGGGTATTAGCTGAGGTTTTATTCCCATCTGATTTTTCCCTATAGCCACCCAAAATTTCAATGTATTTATAGTAATAAGCCATCAGAGTGAAATAACTTTTCATCTTTGAAAAATATAGAATAGTCTGCAAACTACTATGTATTATAAGAAATCTGAGATCTATCATCCTGGAAAAGAATATGACTTTTCTTCTAACAATATTTATTTACAAGTACTGTACTTAAAAAAGAATTTGGTCATGACATTAAGCAAGAGCCTTAATTTATGACAATTAGATTTCAAAATGTGATTTTAAGGCTTTTTAGCCCCAATGGCAGAAAAATTTCTCATTTGTATATTATTGGAAACAAGGTAAAATAAATATAATATCCTTACAGATTACTCTAGGTAAG
The DNA here is from genome assembly GCF_003265705.2 of Callorhinus ursinus. Classification (NCBI taxonomy): domain Eukaryota; kingdom Metazoa; phylum Chordata; class Mammalia; order Carnivora; family Otariidae; genus Callorhinus; species Callorhinus ursinus. The sequence continues at coordinate 8,073,469 of NW_027397074.1, read as the reverse complement.
GTTGATTTTGTTCAGAGGGGTTAACAATATTGATATTATAATGATCTTAATATTTATTAATATCTGTATGACATATAGTTGCTGTGACAAAATGACAGTTTTCCAATAAAATATTTATTAGGTCTGTAGTATGTTGCACAGACTGCAGAATAATTGAAAGGAATGGCACACATTTGATCAATACCATGAAAAACAGAGGGAGTCTGGATAATTTACCTCTAACAGAAAATGATTTTCTGTGCATATAACTCATCAGCAGCATCAGTGGGAAATAACAGGCATTAACGACGACAGAGCTAGGTACCAACTGTCATATTTCAATAATTGGATTAGATTCTGTAGTTTAGGTTTGTCTCACCATTTCACTTCTTTGTCAGCCTCATAAGAACGGCCATAAAATGAAAGTAGTAGCATTCTCATTAGATGTTTCTGGTAGCAAACAACAGAGTGAGTCACAACATGAGACAAATGGAGACTTTTTTCAACTTAGCCCCTCCTTGTCAGTTGGTGCAAACCATCTATAGATTCAATTGCCCAATCGGCCAGCAAACAAGCATTATACTTGTACAAATGTAAATTCATAACAAAGTCAATAGATGCTAGTGATTACAAGTGAAGAGAAACTGCAATATAATGATTTCGATTATAATGGAATAAATTTAATAACCACTAATTTTTGAGAGAAAAAAACATTTGCAAAGCTCATTTTATGTTGGAAATCTGGCCATTTGCAATGACATGGATGTAGCTAAAGAGTATAATGCTAAGCAAAATAAGTCAGTCAGAGAAAGACAAATACCATATGATTTCACTCGTATGTAGAATTTAAGAAACAAAACAAATGAACAAAGGAAAAGAGAGAGAGAGAGAGAGAGAGAGAGAGACAAACCAAGAAACAGACTCTGAACTATAGAAAACAAACTGATGGTCAACAGAGGAGAGGTGAGTGGGGGGATGGGAGAAATAGGTGATAGGATTAAGGAGTGCACTTGTTCTGATGACATAACATAACACTGTATGTTAATCATACTGAAAGTAAAATAAAACCCTAATTAATAAAAATAAAACACCTCATTTTATTTTATATACATATGTAGGGAAGGAAAGTTTTTCCCTCTGCCCTCCTCCTAGGTTCTATATAGCTAGATCTTTGAAATAAACTAACAGGCAGTTTAATAGAAGAAAATGTATTTTTAGTATTATATTAGTATATTTGTAATATGCTAATTTTTAATATTTAATATGAGAGGCATCACAGGGGGGAAAAAAGTGAATACCCAAAAAAGCAGTAAGATTTGAAAACTTATATGTTGTCTTAATAGGGGAGAGGGGGCAGAGATGTAGGTCACTTAGGGGAGAGTAAATGATCTTTAGGAAAGATGAATGGGCCCTTAGAGAATAGGTGGTAGGTATGATCATTTGTTATAGTTTGTCTGGATCTGGCGTTGACTTTGAGTCTCTTCTCCTGTGGTAGGAATCAATCTACCCTGGTTAATGAAACTCCTGGGGAGAGGATTTATGACAATTGAGTTTCTTTTGGAGGATCTGTCTTTAGGCAGATGAAGGGTATTCAGAGAAAGTCTCTCCCTGTATTTGCTGTTTTCAAGTGCTCTCAGCTCAACATAAGCGAAATATACTAAAGCAAGAATATTTTGGGTGGCATATCCCAAACCCCCTCATTTGTCAATACTTTATTAAATTATCCCTCAAATTCAGAAGAAATTTAGGCTATGCAGATTAGAAGTATGATTCTTATATGAACAGAATGATAAATGTTTTTTGAAATTTCTGAATCTGGAAGTTAAATTCTTTAGGAACTCTACTGATTGTTTAGAAGCAGATAAAATCTCTTTTATTACCTTTATATCCTACATAAATCTGAGTGGTTTTCATTTTCCTTTATCTCTTCTCATGTTATTTTAAAAGTGTTTGCTTTTTAATGCCAATATCTTCAAGATGAGATTCATATGTTCTCACAGGAGTGAAATAAAAGACAGAAATGAAGACACATTTTGCAAAATTGGTAATGTAGTTATTTTCTGACTGGCATTAGGTAGCACAACAGAGTCATTGTTATGTTCTAAGTTGTGCAGTTTCAATGCTTTGACTCACCTGAGTTGCTTTTCCATCATTCCTGTTATTTTCTCTAAGGATAGTCTACCTAAGCCACAAAGGGCACATTATTAATGTGTTTTGGCAAGGACACTTGACAGAGAAAACAGTAGCCCTCACAGAGCAAACAGTAGCCCTCACAGAGTGTACCACTGTACTCGCATTAAGTTAACCTGAAAAGGGTCAAACCTTTTCAAATGAGTTGTCTTCAGCTAAAAGAACAGAAAATTATCATTTTAGAGAAATCCAGCAGAGTGGGTTTTCTTCTAACTTCAAATCAAACAGAAAGAGAAAATTTAAATGAAAGCGGATGTCTAAGGATCATAATATATAACGTGTGTATCTAAGTCCATTGTGTATATACTTATTTGGCAAAAAGTAACTTCCCTTTTAGTTCGTGGTGAATTTGTAACTAATAGTCATGATACATAGTACTTCAGACTTCACAACTTGCTTCCACAGACATTATTTTAATTAAATCTTACAAACTTCCTGGGAAATAGTTATTATAATTTTGGTTTTGGAATAGACAATCTGATGCTCCAAGATCTTATGGCATATAGCCAAAAAATGAATCTTCTAACTCCATTTCCTTTGTTCTTTTCAGTAAACCTCAGCAAGTCTTAATTGTATTGAGTACATGACATAATGCTTTAAATCCAAAAAACTTGGGATTTCTATTAAGATGTTTATCACTATTAATAAATATTTGCTGAACAAGAGAACATTCTTTAATTTAAAACATATTAAATTGTGAAAGTAAGAAAATTTAAAAGACACACTAATATTCTGAATGCAACAGAAAAACTTTTATTAGAAGTGATATTCCCAACTTGCAAATGCAAACAATTTAGCATAATTTAAAGACAAATATAGTTTTGAGTTCCTAATCTAAAAAAGAAAATTAAGGTAGACATTAATGGTTTAGCTACACAAAAGCCATTCACAACCAAATTTCCCCTATTCTTCTTGTAATGCACAGGTTGGAAATGTAAAATATTCACTTTGCTTGGCTACCTTTAAAGTGTCATAATATGAGAACCAGTTCTGCCCACAAAATATAAGCAGAAGTTACTGAATGGGGTTCCAGAAAAAAATGTTTAAAAGAGTAGATTAAGTCAGCCTTTTGCCTTTCCTTCTTCTTCCACCCGGAATGTAGATGCAATGTCTAAGAGAATGGGATCGTGACAAAAGACACATGCACAGATGAACAACCTTTGAATACCTACCCAAGCCTCCTTATTCAGTGGGATATAAAATCTAATCGCTAAACATGCCTATATTTGCAGCCAAATAGAATTTTAACAAATGTAAAATTTGTGCTTGAAATTGGGGGGCTGAAAACACCAAAACAAAAATACAGATTTTGCTAAGTGTAAAGGAAGTAGAGGCAAAGTTGTGGTAATTTCTGGATAGGAGGGTATTGATTTTTGTGCTATGAAGAAAAAGCATTCTGATAAAGAAATTCTTCCCAAGAACAGAACCGAAGATTCACCAAGGAATGTTCTCCATCACCAGAACAGAGCTGTCCCTATTCCTAATTAGCATGGTTGGGCAACGATTATGGGTGAGTTGCTTTCTTTGTCTCATCCTCCCCCTTTCCAAATGGGATTTTTATTGCAGATATCCCATGGTTCTCTATCACTGGATTTTGAATGTATGAAAGCCAATAACTGGTCTTTTAAGCTTATCAGGCCACATCCATATCTGATAGAAAAACTGCACATCATCCAGATATCCTAAACTTGTAGCGAGCTGCAAAAACTGCATCATACTTTTAGATTGTGTCTGTCAGATGGGAGTGAGTACATTAAACTATGAAATAAGAAATAAGGTATGTAGGAATTTGGGGTGGCTAGAAGATCGGGGCACACATGGAAGGTTAGTTCCCCAAAAGGCATTTATAATCCACTTTTGTTTTGCCTTTCCCTACTACAGAAACCTTAAGGTAAAAAATACCTACTTTCCTACATTAAGGAAAAGAGTGGTTATGAGGTCCTAGTCTAGATAATGAGCTGTTTGTTGAAGCTAATGAGAGGATTATTGGATTTTTTTTTAAGATTTTATTTATTTATTTGAGAGAGAGAATGAGATACAGAGAGAGCATGAGAGGGGAGAGGGTCAGAGGGAGAAGCAGACTCCCCGCTGAGCAGGGAGCCCGACGCGGGACTCGATCCCAGGACTCCAGGATCATGAGCTGAGGCGAAGGCAGTAGCTTAACCAACTGAGCCACCCAGGCGCCCGGATTTTTTTTTTAATGGGACAGATCTTAAAAGTTTCTTGCAGGCAGGCTTTTCCTTTTTCCCTTTTTTCCTACCTAGAACATATATTTTATGTTTTTAAGTGCAGTAGCCATTTTCTGATGACAAGGTTGAAAAGCCGTAAGATAAATTTTGATGGAACAGAAATATTGAAGGATCTGAGTCTATGATAATATACCTGAAAGATTCCACAATCCAAGATTTTCTTCTTCAAGAATTCTTATTATAGCAGTAAGCACCATAAATATATTGATCAATTGTTATTCAACAGCAAAACCTCCCAAAATTCAGAGGCGGATCACTCCCGTATCTGTGAGTCTGTTAATATAGGATAAGGTCAGCTGGGGTGGCTTGGCAGGGGTGGCTTTGTTTCACATGGATTTCATCCTTTTTCTGAGACTACCAAAATAGCCCGGGGAAATTCTTACATTGATAACAGAAGCACAAGAAAGCAAATAGAAATCCAAAATGTATCTTCCTGCCTAAACTTAGAACTGGCATGCTTCATCTATTGGCTAAAGCAAGTCACATAGCTGAATCCCAGTCAAAAGGTAAGAAACAGGCCTGCCCCATTTAGTGAGAAGAACTACAGAGTTGGGGTGCCTGGGTGGCTCAAATTGTTGAGCATCTGCCTTTGCCTCAGGTCATGATCCTAGGGTCCTGGGATGCAGCTCCATATTGGGCTCCCTGCTGGGTTGGGGGGGAGCCTGAGGGAGACTGCTTCTCCCTGTCCTTCTACTGCTCCCCCTGCTTGTGCTCTCTCACTCTCTCTGTGAAATAAATAAATAAAATCCTAAAAAAAAAAACGAAAAAATACTACAAAGTCACATCTCAAAGAATACTGGATCCAGGGACAGGTGAATATTTTGGGGAAATAATGCTATCCACCATAGCTGATGTTACTCATATTTTCTGTTAGTTGCACACAAATACAAATCTAAATAAATCACCTTTATGATTGCTTTAGGGGATAAATTAACAATGTAAAGCAACCAGGACAATACCAGAAACAAAATACACAATAAATAGTTATTACCTAATTGTATGTCCAAAACAACCTAATTGAAGTCAACAAAGGAAATATCCTAAAATTCTAGAATGCAACAATCATAACATGAGCGACTTTATACTTCTGCAGATTTTATTTAGTGATGACATGATTTAATGTATTTGAATTTTAGCAAAGTCACTACTATAAAACTAAAATAAGACTGGAGAACAAAACATTCCTGGTGGTTTTGTATTCTTTTGTTATCTGCCTATTTAAGCAATGGTTATAATAAACAATAGCATAAATTTTCATTCAAGGAAAATAAAGATTGCATTGATAACCAAGCTTACTAATATATAAGTAATACATTCCTGTTTGAAGTTGAAAGTTTTGTTGACTACTTCTTAAGAATTCATTAAAAACAAATTAATTTTAAAAACTGTAGGATAATATAAACAAATAAGATGGGATTTTAATGTATTTAAGAAGTATTCATTAAAAACATTTAATGTTTTTAATTAGTAAGCCCTTTTTCAATATTGCTCGTTGAAATTTCAAAAATTCCAAGTAAAGATTGTATACATGTAATACTAAGCACACATTTGCTGCATTAAAGGAACAGATGATAAGAACAGCCGCCACCCAGAAAACAGAATAGTTGCTCATGAACTGTCTGACTCTCAGACAATCATTACCGTATTGAGTGAGTCTAGACTTGCCAAAAACATGATAAATGGTAGTTCATAGAGCAAAGAGTCAGTCGAATTCTATTTCATCATAGAAAATCTGATCAAGTCGCTGTTTAACAGCTGTCTAGACTTTTCTAACTAAACTAAACCTAGCTGGATTCATCTAGAGATAGAAGCTATCTTAGTGCCAGAGAAATAAGGCAAGGCCTCCTCATGCTCCGGGATCTACTTAGACTGAACTCAGCTTTGTCATTACAACACATCCCCATAACTGGAGGACAACACCCTTGTTAGACCTGAGCAAGAGGGACGTCTGATATGGGGCTTATTTTAGAGGGTCTTATGTTGTAAAGGGTCTTCTCTTCTCTCCTCGTCTCTTCTCTCCTCTTTCTTTCCCTTCCTCTCTCCTTTCCTGCACACACACACACACACACACACACACACACACACACACACTTAAAATGTAATACAAAACACACAGACTAGTCTGTCAATTGGGATTCAATGTGCAGCACTGGCAGAACACAACCTACTCTCATGATAAATCCAAGTACCAAGGCAAAGAAAACCCTTCTCCACATCTCCTGCCCTATATCCCAGAAACAAAAGTCAAATGTGTCCAAATATCACGAAGGTTTGTGGTTTGGACTATGGCCAGCCTTAGAGAGGGACACCGTCTTAGGGTTCTAGAAGAATTTTATTGGTGGAATATGTAGATAAAAGACAACTGAATTAACACATACTCCCTCTCAGATAGTATAAAACAATAGTTTTTTGGATAAGAAATATAATTTCACAGTAGTGCCAAAGACCTATTTTCTTTTTCCCTTTGTGTCCAGAGCTTGGTTCTGGACATACTCAAGAGTTATCATATTTGCAAAGTTACACATAGGAAGAGGAAAGAAATTTTGCAAAATTAAACAGTTCATGTTACTCTCAAATTTATATATCTGCAGATCTAGGTTAACATGGATGAAGTATGAAACAATTGTTCATATTACCAAATACGCCCAGATATTACTTTAAGAGAGAGCAAAAATTTTTGTACAAATAAGATGAATTTTATTAAATTTCACTTTTCTGTAATAGTGCATAATTATAATTTATTACACATGTGGTTCTTTTACAATATTTGAGTATGATAGGTGGAATTCATGATTAATTTCTAAAATGAAGTTTTACTTTAAGAAATTTATTATTAATTCCAATCTAGTGACAACTTCAGCAGAACAAACTGTACATTAATATGATTAAAGCACTATATAAGAACTAAATTAATAAATTATAAAATAAATCAAAAAAATTATTTGATTTTGCATTATTGTTACAAAAATGTTTGTATGAAAGTAATTATTTTAACAACATAATTTTGCTTGAAATAAAAGCAAAAATGTTATGAAATAAATACTAAATAATTTATGTTATGTGAATCTATTTTATCACACAGCCAAACATCATTAATTGATTAATTGAACAATAAATTAAATTGTTTTGATATTTAGCCAACTCTCAATCATATGGTTTATTTTATATATATATGTGTATATATATATATGAAATTTCTTATTAAAAAAGGTACATTCTTCAAGGAAGAAGGGTAGAGGATAGGATACATTTTAAGAGTTCTAACCCGATTTATAGCTCCTTAAGACTCAGCATGGGAATCTCCATTTGTATCATTGCCTTAGATCCAACAAAATTTGGAAGTAGACAGGCCATCAGAGATTTCAATTTGAAAAAGTGGTTTGAAAGTCTTATGAGAAATAATGCAAGGCTTCTGCATGCTTCGGGATCTACTTAGACTGAACTCAGCCTTGTCATTACAACACATCCCCGTAACTGTAGGACAACACCCTCGTTAAATTTTCAAATGTCAACACATTAGGGAAAGAAAAGTCAATATTAAAAAAAAGAGAGAGAGAATTATCTTCAATTCTTAGCCAATAGCACCTGAGAAGTATTCTGCTGCTTTGCTTTTCTAAAATAACCATTCATGTCATAAGATATTCTAATTATTAGTCTATATTTTAAAATAATATTTTGGAGTCTGTTATTATTGTTGTTGGTGATGTTATTTGTAAGTGATTGACTCTCAAGTAGGGATATTTCCTCTACATTGGATTAATATCCTCTCAGGCCACATAATTCCTTTGGCCAGCAACCAATAGATAGGATTAGTAGGTACTCCCATCCAAAGAAAAATTCTTCATTCATCAGCCGAGTTTTTTTAATCTAAATTTCTGTCTTCTTCTGTTGTCCACTGACTATAGTTCAGATAGACTATTTTGATCTTTTTCCATATCACATAATACTTAGAGCACTACGTTGTCAGAGGCTTCTCAAAGTTAAAGACATTTCCACATTTAGGTCTAACCACTACATCAGGAATGTGTAAACAGAGAAGGAGAGAGGGAATCCAAAAATAACCAGTGAATAATGTTAAAAGTCATGTGTGAGGGGGGGATGGGTTAGCCTGATGGGTATTAAAGAGGGCACGTTCTGCGTGGAGCACTGGGTGTTATACGCAAACAATGAATCATGGAACACTGCATCAAAAACTAATGATGTAATGTATGGTGATTAACATAACAATAAAAATTTAAAGACAAAAAAATCATATGTGAGAAAAGATCCATTCAAAATGCCAATTTGCCTGAGAATTTTAATTTAACAAAATATGAAAAATTTTGTTGATATTCAATCACATACAGCTTGCAACTTTTAAGAAACTGCCATTTGAAAAAACAAAACAAAACAAAAAAAAGAAACTACCACTTGAGTTTTGCTTGGTAGTGAAACTACCAAAAAACAATACCACTACTCTCTGAAAAGACTAGTAAAATATGTTTACTTTTTCCAACTACATATCTGTGAAGGTCTCTTTACAAGACTGCCACCAAAACAACATATGGCAACAGAATGAACAAAGGAGAGGCTAAGAAAGAGGCACTTGGGTGGCTCAGTCAGTTAAGCGTCTGACTCTTGGTTTTGGCTCAGGTCATGGTCTCATGGGTGGTGAGATGGAGCCCTGCATGAGCCCAGTATCAGGCTCTGTGCTCAGAGGGGAGTCTGCTTAGAGATTCTCTCCTGCCACTCACACATGCACACGCACTCTCTCTCTCTCTCTCTCTCTCAAATAAATAAATAAATCTTTAAAAAGAGAGAAATAGATAGGAAATACAAGCTGTCTTGATAGGTGTAAAAACCTAGCTATGTAGAGAGATATTAAAGAGATTTTCAAAAATGTAGTAACGTTCTTTTCTCTAATTTTTCTTGTTTTGGAAAATATATGTCATTCTCAAAAATATGTTAAATACAACAAATTCAAAAGTTCCAAATAGGAGAACAGAAAAAATGAGAAAGAGAAAATATCAAAGAAGTAATAGTTTTCCAAAAAAAGAAAGATAAGGTTTCCACTCAAAATAGTCCTGAGTTCACTTTTAATTGTGCCTATTCATCCCAAATGATACCAATGGAAATTTTTTGGAAATTAAATTAAATATGTATAGTTCTGCTCAAAAACAAGAAGAAAAACAAATCACTATAGATTAGAAATTACAAAGCAGGCACAAAGCCTCGGATCTATTTGGCCTTAAATTCAATAACAGGTAGAAGCTGCCAGTTCTTTGGCCCTTGCAGAGTAACTGTAACCCAAAGGCCCCCTACAGATGATTTGGCAATGAAAGAGCCAGGCTCACAATATGAAATCAAGGTCTGGAATGGACTTTCTCCATCCATGGAGAGATGCTGAGCATAACTGTAATTATTTCTGTAGCTGTGACCCATGAACTTAGTTTGGCAAGTGGCATAGAGACAACCACCCAATCGGGATGTATGCCAACTCAATTTCTGGTCCATGAGTGGATATGAGATATCCCCAGTGTCACCACGGGCCAGGTGCCAAGAATTTTATATATGATCTGCTTCTTGACTGAGCTGGAGATTAGGCAGATGGAGGAAAACACGATGAGAGAGTAAGAAAGAGAGAAACAAACAGAACAAACAAAAATTAGGCCTCAAGATGAACCAGCAAGTGAACACGGTAAAACACCTGAAAAACAAAGCAAAATAACATTAAAAACTAAAGCCAACAAACTTAGTAATTATACCAACATGAAAATAATGGCTTTGAAATAATTTTAAGAAACGTATTTTTAAATAATTAGAAAAAAGAATGACATTAAAAAAAATAAATGAGTCATGAGAAAACTGATGCAGAAATTAGTCAAAAACAGATGGCTATGGAAGAGAACCAATTAGAAACAGTATATAAGCATTTTTTTGTAATCAAAGTTTGAACACTCAATATTGGCATACCCTCCAGACTTGTCCAATAGCACTTCCTGCGATGATGCAGAGATTCTGTACCTGCACTGTCCAGTATGGTAGCCATGAGCCACTTCTGGCTATTGAATAATTGAAATATAACTTCTATGACTGAAGAACTGAATTTTTAACTTTATTTAATTGTAATTAATTTAAATGTGTTTAAGTAAGCATGTATGGCTAGTGTCTACCTTATAAGACAGCAGAATGAGTTAGAACGCTAGTCAAAGAAAGAAATTGAAGTTTGAAATGTAGCACTCAAGAATCTGTCCAGAAAGCATGAGGAGATACACAAAAATATAAAAGCATAAATAATGAAGAATGATAATAATTAGGACTTTGAAATCTATGTCTAAATGACTATCCAGTGGTAGAAATTAGAGGGAATGGTGGAGACCCAGTATATGAAGAGATAATGGCTGAAAATTGCATGGAAAGAGAGGGAATTTCAGGTTGAAAATATAGTCTATAACTAGTAAAATAAAGATAAATACATCTAAATATAGCCCCATGACACAGCAGAATAGCAAGGTTAAAAAAATAAATCCTAAAAATTACAAAAGGGAAAATAAAGTACAATTGAATGACAGCTAGACTAACAGAAAACTCATCAACACTATATTGGCCAGAAGCAAAGAGTAACATTTTCAGAAACGAAGGAAAATAACTGACAATCTATAATCAATGTTCAGGTAAACTCTTGTATATAAGGACAAAGTCATGATTTTTTTCAGAAATAATAAAAATAAATGTATTTATTTCATAGATGTATAGATTTCATAGATCCTTTATGAAGTATTAAAGAAAGCATTTCAACACGAGGAAATGTTTACTTACGAGTAGGATGCAAGAAAGGAAGAAACAAAAATTTGTAAGAAATACTGGTAAATGTAACTATTACAACTGTTAGGTTGCAAGTAATAGACTAGTAACAGGCAAGTCAAACTATTTCATAAATAAAAATGGCATTTTCTGTGTCAAATAAGTGGGAAGTCCTGAGGAAGATAAACTTCTGGGCAGGCTGATCCAATGGCTCTACAACCAACCCAATCAAAGACCAAGTTTCCTTTTACTTCTCAATTCTACCATCCACAGTGCTGTAAGGATGGAATGCTAATATTGAAAGAGGACTTCAACTACTGCCATTTTGGCCATAGTCTGTACTTTCTAATTGATTAAGTTCTTATTTCCAGCTTATCTCTTAATTCAGGCAAAAGATCCTGCAGGCAAAGCATCCCCTGAGGGGAACAGAAACTAACCCCTCCAGCAATAAGGACTGTCCTGAGCCAACAAGACCCCATGTGACTGACCCCCAGACAATTATCAACTTGACCTTCACTGCCCACCTACAGTACCCACTGGCCTTTGTCCCACATTTTTCTCATATAAATCTGAAAGTATTTTCAAAACTTTGAAGACAGTCTTTTGAGACTCTAGTCCACTATCTTTCCAGTGTTGTCCTCACTGAAATAAATTCCTTTCTTGTTTCACACCACTCATTTCTCTGCCTTTAGATTTTATCAGCAGCCAGTGGTTGAACCTAATCTGTTTGGGACCCCTGGAGCCACATGCTCTTGCACCTGAGCCCTGGCTACAATTTATCCAGTTTAATTATTATCTATAATGAATGCACTATTCAATTTCTATGCTTGACAAAAGATAGAACTAAAATGGTAGACTACAAAAAGGAAGATAAGTGGGATACTTCAGTAGGTATTTTTAAAATGCATCAGGGAACTACAAATCAAAACCACAATGAGATACCATCTCACACTGGTCAGAATGGCTAAAATTTACAACTCAGGAAAGGACAAATGTTGTCGAGGATGTGGAGAAAGGGGAATCCTCTTGCACTGTTGGTAGGAATGCAAACTGCTGCAGCCACTGTGGAAAACAGTATGGAAGTTCCTCAAGAAGTTAAAAATAGAACTATCCTATGACCAGCAATTGCACTCTGAGGTGACCACAAAAATACAAAAATACTAATTCAAAGGGATACAGTACCCTGATGTTTATAGCAGCATTATCTATAATAGCCAAAGTATGGAAACAGCCCAGATGTCCATAGACAGATGAGTGGATAAAAAAGATGTGGCATATATATGTACACAATGGAATGCTACTCAACCATCAAAAATAATGAAATCTTGCCATTTGCAATGACATAGATGGAACTAGAGGGTATGAAGAGAGATAAGTCAACCAGAGAAAGACAACTATATGATCTCACTGATATGTGGAATTTAAGAAACAAAACAGGATCATAGAGAAAGGGAGGGAAAAATAAAACAAGATGAAATCAGAGAGGGAGACAAACCATATGAGACTCTTAATCATAGGAAACAAACAGGGTTGCTGGTGGGGAGCTGAGGGGAGGGATGGAGTAACTGGGTGATGGACATTAAGGAGAGCACATGATGTAATGAGCACTGGGTATTATATACAACTGATGAATCACTAAACTCTACCTCTGAAACTAATAATACATCATATGTTAATTAATTGAATTTAAATTTTAAAAATTCAAAAAAATTAAATTAAAAAAATGAAAATAAATAAACAATACTAATAAAATGCAATGTTTCTAGTTTTGTTTTCTTTTTCTGTGAGAAGGATAGAGATGCTGAATCATTTTAGAATTATTACAGAAGTATAATGTTTATCTGTGCATTGAAAGTTTAAGGATATACATTGAAAACATTAATATGTATAGTTTGCAACAAAGGAACACGTAAGAAACACGGAAAATATTTTAAATTCACCAGAATTCAGAAAATAAAGAAAGAAAAGTAGAGAAGTAAAACCGAAGAATCATGATAAATTGAAAACTCAAAAATACATGACTGGAATATGTTCAAATATGTTAGTAACAAAAACAAGTAGATGGGTGCCTGGGTGGCTCAGTTGATTAGGTGGCTGCCTTCAGCTCAGGTCATGATCTCAGGGTCCTGGGATCAAGCCCCACATCGGGCTCCTTGCTTGATGGGGAGTCTGCTTCTCTCTCTCCCTCTGCCTGCTGCTCCCCCAGCTTGTGCTCTCTCTCTCTCTCTCTGTTAAAAAAAAAAAAATGGAGTGGCACCTGGCTGGCTTGGTAATATCTGAGTTGAGAGTTTGAGCCCCACATTGGGCAAAGAGACTATTTACTTATTAAATAAATAAATACACATTTAATTCATCTATTAAAAAACAAAAAGAATTTTTTATAAGCTCTACATAAAAAGCACATTGAAAAAATTATGCAAAATGTTTGGAAAAGCTACACTTCACAAATATTACCCAACAGAAATTGGGTGTCATAATTTTAAGATCAGAAAATATAGAACTTAAGATAAAATAATAATAAAGAGAAAGAGAAACTATAAGATAGTGCAAAAAAAATAAAAGAACAACTAAAGAGTTATTTCAACTATAGACATCTAGAACCTTTATAACATTGCTTATAATTAAGTATGGCAAAATTGACAGAATTTGAGGGAGAGATTTTACAATCCACATGTACGCTGGAGAATTTTTAACCCAGCTATCTCAGAAAACTGTAGATCAGAAAAATCCAAAAATGTAGTTAAGGCATAGGATATTTCAATAACATAGCTAGTCAATTTGATCAAATAGCTTTAAATATAAAACCATGCTACATAAAAATATAGCTTCTTTTCTAGCATACATGAATATTGTGGAAAAAATGACCACATAAAGTTTATAAATATGAAAAGATGTGTATAATAAATCACATTCTCTAAGTAAACTGCAGTTTCACTCAGAAAGTCTGAGGGTTCTAGAGGGGAGAGGGGTGGGGGGATGGGTTAGCCTGGTGATAGGTATTAAAGAGGGCACGTATTGAATGGAGCACTGGGTGTTATACGCAAACAATGAATCATGGAACACTACGTCAAAAATTAATGATGTGTTGTATGGTGATTAACATAACATAATAAAATTTTAGAAAAGAAAAAAGAAAAAAGAAAAAGTCATTGGGATCAATTGTTGGTAGGTTGTAACTCAGAATAAAAGAAGAAATGAGGAAAATGCTATCTGTTAGGAGGTCCTAGTTTCCAGGACTAGATGGTGGACAGAAATGGCAAGGAGTGGCTTCCCATGGAGCAGATAGTTGAGAAATCTATATAAATGATCAAGTTTAAATTGTTTCCTATTTTGCTCTATAACACTTTCACCTTCCAACTTCAGTAAAAGTCTATTACATGTAAGAAACATTATATAATGCTGCCTTGGAAAATAAGGTGGGGATGGATATATTCACTTTTAGGAGCAGTGTGGAGGAACCCATGCAGACTCTAGCTGTACGTAGAAAGAAAGAACAGATGAGCCAACATGGCCCCAGATGGATCAACCTTGATAGACTAACATGACCCCATGGTCCTGAAAATGGGAGAAGGAATGCAGACTTTCAAGAGCTGTGGGGATGAGTGCTAAGGTAGTTTTCTTAGAATAATAAATGAAAGATTAACACCTTGATGGCAATACTCAGGTTACACTAATGTAAAATATCTTATTTATTTGAAGAATATAGCTTAGTAAACTCAAGGGATGACTGTTTGCTATAGAAACAGATTGTCAGTCTGGCATGCCTGAAATAAATTTGCCACAATCTGTGTCTTTACTACACATAAAAAGATTTACTTCTTTAGGGAACAACTAAGCCAAGGACATTGTGTTTCCTTTAAGAAAGAAAAGTAGATTTCTCATTAAAAGGCAAAGCCATCATTTCAAAAAAATGAATTAGTGAGTACTTTTAAAAGATTTCCAGCTGGTTAAGTTATTTAAAATAAATCTAAGAAAATTTCTTAACTCTAGGCCCATTGAATTTTAATTTGATTGTGTGGAGTGTATACTTTTTCACCATAAACTCTTGCTTTATAAGATTTTATTTTTGTAGGGATAGAAGAATAAATAACAGTCTCTCAATAAATTTTTTTTAAGATTTTATTTTTAGGTAATCTCTACACTTAACATGGGGCTTAAACTCACAGCCCCAAGATCAAGAGTCACATGCTCTTCCAACTGAGTCAGCCGGGCACCCCCTTTCAATAAATCTTTTTAACTTAAGAAAAATAATTTTCCGGGCACCTGGGTGCCTCAGTTGGTTAAGCGACTGCCTTCGGCTCAGGTCATGATCCTGGAGTCCTGGGATCAAGTCCCGCATTGGGCTCCCTGCTCAGTGGGGAGTCTGCTTCTCCCTCTGACCCTCTCCCCTCTCATGCTCTCTCTCTATCTCATTCTCTCTCTCAAATAAATAAATAAAATCTTAAAAAAAATAATTTTCCATTTTCATTAACTCAAGGTGACTTTAGATTGTTAATATTCTGAATGTTCAAAAATAACTGGTATGTTGAAGTATTCATTGATTAATTTAGACTTCATCTTTCAAGACTTTGAAGTTTATTGGCAAAGCAGAGATCCATCAACATGAATTCATTCTTGCATTAGAACTTGATATGAGTGCCTTTAAAAAAGAACCTCATCTACAAACATTCGGTGTCTTGCAGTTGTAGAATTGATATAAAGTGCACCTACTGCATGGATCTTAGTAGTAGACTTGTTGCCCCCTCCTGCATCTGAAAAAATATACTAAGTAAGCCCCTAGGCAGTTCTCAATTTTCAGTTGAAGAGGTTTTTTTGTTTTGTTTTAAAAATTTATTTTATTTATTTGACAGGGAGAGAGAGAGAGAGAGAGACAGCGAGAGAGGGAATACAAGCGGCGGGGGAGGGGGGAGTGGGAGACGGAGAAGCAGGCTCCCTGTGGAGTAGGGAGCCTGATGCGGGGCTCGATCCTAGGACCCTGGGACCATGACCTGAGCCGAAGGCAGCGGTTTAATGACTGAGCCACCCAGGCGCCCCTCAGTTGAAGAGTTTTTAATACCTGAGCAATACTGAATTAATCCTCTGTCCAAAAAGATAGGTATTATGAAATTTTATGATATTTGAACAAGTTCCAGACAGTTTAACACAATTAATGTTTCAAGACTTTATGCATTCTTGAATGAGCCCAACTGACTCCATTCTGTTACAAGACAAAAACTGATATAGCCCTCTCACAAATTACTGGTGATAGGATATGGAGGAATCAGTATACCTCATCACCATTACAGAAAAATAATGTAGAGAGTATTTTCTACCAAGTGTGTTATCTTTGATCTGTAGTGAAAGAATTGTCATGTCTGAAATGGTTATATAGTTTAAATGACTTAAATAAGATTTCAGTTTGCATTTCAAATATATTAATTTTTCTGATATGTTGACTTTAAATAACTCATATAGACGAATACTATGATGCTACAGCTCACAGCCCATCGTAAGCTCCAATAGAGCAGGAATTGTACTCTCAGCTGTAAACAGCACCTAACAGAGACTGTCATAGACCATATGGCCAACCAGTAACTAACTATATGTGAATTAAGAGGTGGATGTTTCCACAAGAGCATTTCAAGAAACAGGTCAACATGTGAACCAAGTTTGTTTGTTTGTTTGTTTAAATTTATCCTATTAAGGATGATATGAGAGCCAAATCTGAATCCATGCTCTAAAGATTAATATTTAAATCATCTTAGACAAGTTATTTAACCTCTTGATTCTTACCTTTCTCCTCTACAAAATGAGGCTAATGGTATGTACTTAACATACCTGACAATTTATTATAAGGATAAAAATAATACTATGAAAGCCATTTGTAAGTTAATATAGTATTATGCATACCTAATTTAGTTAAATTTCTACCAACAAAATAAGTTAAAGTTATTTACATTAACAAAATAGATTTGAGTATTTGTGCTAACTTTCCCAGTAGCTATGTGTACATTTATAATTAACCTAATTAAAGTTGTTACTTTATAATAAAATAGAAAATCTTGGGGATTTTCTTTCCTAAGAGCTAATATTTCCTGATTGAGGTTGTATACTTAAAGAGTGAGACGGGAAAAAAAAAAAAACCCACACACCAAATTTATCTGATACATTAAATACCATTTGGACTCTGGAAGTATAGCTTTTCCTCTTCAGGGTCCTGGAAAACACTCTTTCCCCCACCCCACCCCCAGTGAAAAGAAGTGCGAAGGAAAAAAGAAATTAGGCTAGTTAAACTTGCTGAGGTATTGAAAACAGAGTTCAAGGACTTGCAGAGTATTGGCATCAGTCTCAGAGGTTCTTTATCCTGTTAAAATGTATATAGTCAGTTGTGAATAAATGTGCAAGTTTTGTTCTTCTCAGGAAAAGATCCTTTAACTTTTATCAAATGCTCGAAGAGTTTCCCAACCCGTAAAAGATTAAGATATGCTTGCTTAAAGAAAATTGGGTGGCAGGTATTCAAGATAAATCATGAGGAAGGTTGTCATTTCAGTTATTTAATTATTAAATATGTTCATGGAACTCAGTGTTTATGGAAGATCTTTGTACAAAATGCAGCAATACTCTACTTTTATTACTTCACTCTTTTTACTTTATCTTCTAGTAGAGAATATTTAAGCAATATAGTCTATGACAATCCACAGTTTTCAATGGGATTAATTTTATAAAACCATGGGTGAATTTTAGTCAAGATTCCTTATAGTGTCCATAACTAAAAATTAGATTTTAATGACTACTCCAATAGCCCTTCTCAAAGTGATATAAGGTTTAAATATTGCCTAAAAAGTACTTAGACTACTGAAGGAATAATAAAAACGTAAGAAATTACTGTATTAATATTTTGTGCTATGCACCTTTTTGTTTCTTATGTTCTTTTTTATAGCTTTTGCTTTGGGAGTTTAGAAAAACCAATAAAAATTGAACACTAAAATATTAAGCTTTTTCATTTTAGAAATTGCCACATTTTGGAATTCAGAGAAGCTGTCTCAGAAAGCCAATTGATTATGAAGTTTTCAGTCATAAGTCATTGTATTCTCAAGTCAAATCTTTTCAATTTTGCTTTTATAGTTTCACGGGAAATCATATGAAATCACAAAACTTTTCTTTAAGTTAGTTTCTGTCTTTGTTTCTCACTATTATTGGAAAAACACTGAATAAAATTCTCAAAGTTTGCTTTCTTTCTTTGTAAAGCAAGTAAGTGAATGGAGTGAAGATTTTTTTTTAAAGATTTTATTTATTTATTTGAGAGAGAGAATGAGAGAGAGAGCATATGGAGGGGGTCAGAGGGAGAAGCAGACTCCCTGCTGAGCAGGGAGCCCAATGCGGGACTCTATCCCGGAACTCCAGGATCATGACCTGAGCCGAAGGCAGTCGCTTAACCAACTAAGCCACCCAGGCGATCCTGGAGTGAAGATTTTGATGATTTTTCTTTATCAATTAGTTGTTAAACATAATAAAAATTGGTGAAGCTTCCTTGCAATTTCTTTAAAAATATATTTATAAAAGTAGAGTATACCTTCTTTATTTTTCCATGCATGACAGAGAGTATTGCCTGGGGAGAGGAAGTTGGCAGCATAGCCATTTTTTAAGGGGCTTATTAAACAAAATACCCTATAATCATTAAAGAATGATAAAGAGTCACCATACAAATATGTCAAAAATAAGATTTAAGGCAATGTAGAAGCCTGTGTGATCACCTCCTGCTGTGTTTTGTACTTCTTTATACTTAGTTAAATTTAAGAAAGATTTAAAGTAATTTACACTTAATATATAGTCTATTCAGAATTAGCTAAGAATAAATGTCTCCCTTGTTCAGTAATCCTTTGGTTTCAGAGCATAGAAATCTACTTAAATTCAGTAAGTTAGTGGAAGGCTCCAGGGGAAATCCAGCATACATATTTACAAGAGGTATATGCAGGTGTTACATGAACTAAAAATCATCAGATGCATTTGTTTCCTCTTGTTTCTTTATATCTTTCTCTTTCTCTCTCCCTCTTTCTCTTAATAGTACATTGAATTTTTGTTCCCAATGTTGTACATTTTCAATATTACATCAAGGGTTTTGGTCACATGCTGCCATACCCATTTCCATCAGTATGGGCAGAATAGATTTTGTACCCCGTTAATGTTGATGTTGGTCATATAACTTGGTTTGGCCGATGAAATGTTAGCAAACAGGCCCCATTTTCATGGTTTGGATAATTTATGTTTTCTGGCTGGATGGGTTGTGCTGCTGTAATCGCCGTGAGAAGAGCACATATCAGCAAGCCACTGCCCTATTAATCTGGGCCCCAGAACAAAGACACATGCAGACATAAGACATCAGACTAAAAGCCTGGAGCCCAGCCTAGTCTTCCTGGCCTATATCAATTGAACCGCTGGCCATATGCAAACTGGCATGAAAGAAAATTATAGTTATCATAAGCTATCAAAAGGTATCATATATGAAAATATATGTCAGACTAATAAATGCATTTGTTTTCTTTTTCATGTTTTATTTATTGGTCTGTATTTCATCACAAATATGACTTCTCTCTTTACTCTTCAACAAGTAAATTGTCAAATTACCAAAAATATTTGCCGTCCCAAACCCTACATGACCTTACAGCTGTATTACATGTCCCAGTACTATCTAACTTTCTATAGTCTGTATTGCTTAACTCAAAATTTGAAAGAGAATTTGATTGTTAGCCAGAAAATAAATTAGCTAGCAGTGAATTAGCTGTTAACTGGACTCATGATACAATCTTGGATGCTCATTCTAGGCTGTGAGCAGAACAAGTTTGTTCTCATTAAAATGGATGTGGATGGGAGATAGATAAAGGATTTTCTAATACAGTGTTTAAAGTGATAATGGATATTTTCAGGTCTTGACATGTAGGTTGACATGACATTTGTCTAATAGTACTTGTTTCAACTTGCCCCAAATTCCCACAAAAATATATATCACAATATAGGGAAAAATTATAAACACAAAACAATGGATCTCATAGTCAACCTATGGTTAAATTTAGGAGATACTTTCATTAACATAAAGTTAATAGTAAGTTGAATTATAAATCAAGCTGAATTATAAATAGCAAGATGGTAGAAGAGAGAGCCCCACACCTTGTTCTCTTACAGAGACACTAACTTAAAAACAATATACAACCTAAAAACTTTATGAGAACTTGAGAAACCAGTTAGAAACTCTCAATACTCAGGTAAACTGACAGCCAAGAACAGCTGCACTGAAATGGATAAGAAAGCCATTTTATTTTAACTGCATCAGCCTCTCTCCCAAACTTGTACAGTTTGTGTTGGGAAGGAAATGCCCATCCTTTATCTTGGCTTCATCCTTGGAAGAGAATAAGAAGAGTAGAACATATGTCTTAAGTTCTGGCCTTTTGGGAGGCAATCCAAGTGACTGGTTTCTGTCTTTCTTGACTCCGAGTGCTAATGGAACTGGCATATTGTGGATTTCTGGGGACCACAGAGAACAGAAGAGAACTCAGCAGCTTCTGGCAGCACTAGAGAACTTATAATCCTGCAGACAGAAACTGGCACAGCTCACACTAATCAGGAGAAAATAACTGGCTCACAGCTTCTCACTTGAGAGACAAAGGAGAAAGTGGAACGTGTGTCAAATGTTCCAGTTTTGGGGGGGTTCCCTGAGGTACTGCCTTTTGCCTCACCTGACTTAGAACTGGCCTACTTCATATTCCTGGGGTACATAGAAAGCAAAAGTGCTCAGTGGTTTTTGGCAGCCAGACAACCTGCAGGAACATAAAAAGACACCAGAGAGCGCAAAGCAAGACTATAAGATCCTGAAAAAGAAACCAGAAAACCTGTCTAATTGGGAAATTACACACACAAGCTCAGGAAGACATATCCCCATAAAAGTTTTGAGAGACCCCTAGAATTTACAGCCAGGCTGGTTTGTGAAGGTCTTTCCCTGTACAAAGCCAGTCCATAAAGACTAGGAGAGATAGCTGTTTTTTCAAATGTATAAATCATAACAAAAAATAACAAGGCATATGAAGAAACAGTGAAACATGGACCAATAAAAGGAACAAAAATAAATAAATAAATCTCCAGAAACTGATACTAAAGAAATGAAGATCATTGAGCTACCTGATAAAGAATTAAAAATTCTTTCTTTTCCTTCTTTCTTTCTTTCTTTCTTTCTTTCTTTCTTTCTTTCTGAGAGCACATGAGCCAATGGGAGAGGCAGAGGGAGGGGGAGAATTTTAAGCAGGCTCTACGCCCAGTGTGGAGCCAAATGCGGGGCTCCATCTCATAACCCTGAGATTATGACCTAAGCCAAAGAGTCAGCCACTGAACTGACTGAGCCACCAGCCACCCCCAAAATACTGTCTTTAAAAAGACTGATACACTACAAAAGAAAACAGAATGAAAGATAAATGAAATCAGGAAAACAATGCATGAAGAAATGAAAATATCGACAAAGGTATTTTCAAAGTGATGAAAGAAAAAAAATGCCAACCAAGAATACTATATCTGGAAAAACTGTTCTTCAGTAATGAAAGAAAAATAAAGAGTTTTCCAGATAAACAAAAGCTGACAGAGTTCATCACCATTAGACTTGTCTTAAACTGCCAAAGAGTTTGGAATAAAGGGACACTAGGCAGTAACACTAGAGCATACAAAATATAAAGCTCTCTGGAAAAGGTAAATATACAGACAAATATAGATTCTTATAATATTGTAGTGGTTGTGAGTAAATAACCTTTAATTCATCTATAGAATTAAAAAGATAAAAGCATAAAAATAAGTACAACTGTAAAACTATGTTAATGGATACAAAATACAGAATGTAATTTGTGACATTGATAACATAAGCATAGGGGGATGTAAAGAGTAGATTTTTTTGTATGCAATTGAAGGTAAGTTGTTATCTGTTTAAAATAGATTGTTATAACTCTAAGGATGTTTTATGGAATCTCCATGGTAACCACAAGAAAATACCTATAAAAGATGTACAAAATAAAATGAGAAATCCATTAAAGCTTGTCATTACAAAACTTTAACAAAACACAAATGAAAGTAGCAAAAGAAGAATTGAAGGAAAAATAAAAACAGCATATATAGAAAACAATTAACCAAATAGTAAGTCTGTCCCTCTTGGTAATTACTTTAAATATAAAAGATTAATCTCCACAATCAAAAGACATAGAGTGGCTAACTGGATTTGAAAAAGAATAAGAACCAACTATATGCTGCCTATAAGAGATTTACTTTAAAAATATGGACAAACTTAGGCTGAAAGTGAAATGATGGGGAAGACATTCAATGCAATGATAAAAAGAGAGCAGAGGTGATACTTAGATAAAACAGACTTTAAGTTAAAAACTATCTCACGAGACAAAGAAGAACAATATTTAATACTAAAAGGGTCAATTCACTAGGAAGACATAACAATTATAAATGTATTTGCACCCAACATCAGAACAAATATTGACAGAACCAAAGAGAGAAATACATGGCAATGCAGTAGTAACAGGAGATTTCATATTTGATTTTAGAGAGATCAACCAGACAAAAGACCAATGAGGAAACAGAGAACTTGAATAACAATATAGACCAGTTAGACCTAACTGACATATACAGAGCACTCCATCCAAAAAAAAGAAACAGGACACATATTCTTCTCAAGTACAAATGGAACATTTTCCAAAACTGATCACATGTTAGATCAATAAAAATATCTTAACATATTTAAGAAGACTGAGAACATAACAAGTATCTTTTCCAACCACAATGGGATGAAACTAGAAACCAATAGCAAAAGGTAAACCAGAAAATTCACAAATATGTGGAAGTTAAACAACACACTCTTGAATAGCCAGTGGGTCAAAGAAAATTAGAAAATATCTTGTGACAAATGATAATGAAAACACAACATACCAAAACTTATGGGATGAAGCAAAAGCAGTACTAAGAGGGAAAAATTGACAAATCCTTAGCTAGGCTAAATAAAGAAAAGAAAAAAGACCATGTCTTAGCACAGGCTGATATAAAGGAATATCAGAGACTGGGTAGTATAAGCAATAAACATTTATTTCTCACAGTTCTGGAGGCTGGGATGCCCAAATGAAGATGGGAGCAGATCCAGTGTCTAATGAGAGCCCACTCCCCAGTTTGCAGATGGTTATTTTCCTGTTGTATCCTAACATGGTAGGGAGTTAAGAAAGGAAGGAAGCTGTTTCATATCTCATCTCTCTCTTTTTTAAAGATTTATTTATTTATTTTTAGAGAGAGAATGAGTGGGAAGGGCAGAGGGAGAAGGAGAGAGAACCTCAAGCTGACTCCATACTGAGCATGGAGCCTAACCCAGGACTTGATCTCACAACCCTGAGATCAGGATCTGAGCCGAAACCAAGAGTCAGACACCTAACCTACTGTGCCATCCAGGCACTCATGTCTCTTCTCTTAAGGGCACAATTCTCGTTCATTAGGGATCCACCCTCATTACCTAATTACCTCTCAAAGGTCCCCCTTCCTATCATTACATTGGGAGTTAGAATTTCAACTATGGGTTTTGGAGGAACACAAACATTCAGTTCATAAGAGACTGAAATAACAAAAATCAGATATGAAAGAGGGAATATTACAACTAATGCCAGGAAAACATAAAGATAATAAAATACTGTTATGAATAATTATATGCCAACAAATCAGACCACCTAGAAGAAAGTGACAAATTTCTAGAAACATACAACCTACCAAAACTGAATCATGAAGAAAAAAAAATTGAGCAGACCAATAACAAGTAAGAAAATTGAATCAGTAATCTAATATCTCCCAAGAAATAAAAGCACAAGACCAGACAGTTTCACTGGTAAATTTTACCAAATATTTAAAGAATAATTAATACCAATTCTTAAATTCTTTCAAACAATTGAAGATAAAAGAGCATTTCCAAATTCATTTTATGAGGCCAGCATTAATCTGATACCAAAATCAAACAAAAAACTACAAGAAAAAAAACCACTATAGATCAATATTCCTGATGAATACTGATGAAAAATTCCTAGACAAAATACCAGGAAACCGAATTCAGCAATACATTTAAAGGACTGAGTATCATGATGAAGTGGGATTTATTTCTGGAATACAAGGATAGTTCAATATACGAAAATCAATCCATGTAAATACACCACATTAAGAGAATAAAAAATAAAGACCACATTATCATCACAATTGATGCAGAGAAACATTTGACAAAATTCAACACCCTTTAAACATTTAAAAAACTAGGAATAGAAGGAAATTATTTAACATTAAAAAAGTCATATATGAAAAGCCCACAGCTAATACATACTCAACAGAAAAAACTGAAAACTTTCCCTCTACAATCAGGAACAAGACAAAGATGTTCACTCTCCGCAATTCTCTTCAGTAGAGTACTGAAAGTCCAGATCACTCAGGCAAGAAAAAGAAATAAAAGGCATCCCAATTGGAAAGGAAAAAGTAAAATTATCTCTTCACAGATGATATGATCTTGTATGCAAAAAACCTTAAAGATTACACTCACACGCGCGCACACACACACACACACACGAACTCTGTTAGAACTAATAAACAAATTCAGCAAAGTTACAGGATAGAAAATCAACACACAAAAATCAGTTGCATTTTTCCACAGAAATAATGAGCAACCAGAAAAGGAAATTAAGAAAATAATCCCATTTACATTAGCATCAAAAAGAATAAAATACTTAGCAATACATTTAACTAAGAAGGCAAAAGATTTATACTCTGAAAACTATAAAACATTCCTGAAAAAAGTTAAAGAAAACACAAATAGATGGGAAGACATCCAGTGTTCATGGATTGGAAGACTTAATATGGTTAAAATGTCCATGCTATCCAAAGCAATCTACAGATTCAGTGCAACCCTTATTAAGATTCCCAATGACATTTTTTCTGTAGAAATGGAAAGTTGTCCTACAATTCATATGGAATTTCAAAGGACTCTGAATAGTGAAAAAAATCTTGAGAAAGACAAAAAACTGTCACATTTCATGATTTTTAAAACATTTTACAAAGCTACAGTAATCAAAATATTATAGTACTAACATAAAGAAAGACATATAGAACAGTGAAACAGAATAGAGAGCCAAAACTAAATCCTCATATATGTGGTCTTTGAAAAAGTTTCCAAAGCTACATAATGGAGACAAGAGTTTCTTCAACAAACACTGTTCAGAAACTGATATCCACTGACAAAAGAAGTTGGACTTCTTCTATACCTAATGCCAAATCCAAAAATTAACTCAAAATGAGTTAAATTCTTCAATGTATAAAATTCTTAGGAGAAAGCATAGAAGAAACATTTTATGAATAGGATTTGGCAAAGATTCTTTGGATACGACATCACAATCACAGGCATAAAGTCAAAAATAGATATATGGGACTAAATTAAACCAAAAATCTGCAAAGCAAAAGTAAAAATCAGCAGAGTGAAAAGATAACCTATAAAATAAGAAAAAAATATTTGCAAACCATATATCTGAAAAGAGGTTAATATCCAGAATACATAAAGAACTTCTACAACTCAATAACAAAAAAATCAAATAACCTGATTAACAAATGGGCAAAGGACTTGAATAGATATGTTTCCAAAGAAGATAAACAGCAAACAAGTATATTAAAAGATGCTCGCCATAATAATCGTTAGAGAAATGCAAATCAAAACAACAATGAATTATCACCTCCCATATGTTAGAATGCCCACTATGAAAAAATAATAAAATAACAAGTGTTGGCAAGAATGTGGAGAGATTGGAATGCTTGTGCATTGTTGGTGGGAATGTAAAAATCCGGCAGCCACTATGGAAACCAGTATGGAGAGTTCTCAAAAACTAAGATTACCATATGATCCACCTCTGGGTATACTGATCCAACCCTAGTTTTGAGTATATATCCAAAAGAATTGAACACGGGGTCTTAAAGAAAGGTATTTGTACACCCATATTCATTGCAGCATTATTCACAATAGCCAAGATATGGAAGTAACCTAAATATTTATCAACTGATGAATGGATAAAGAAAAGGTGGTGTATACATACAATGGAATACTATACAGCAACACAAAAGGACATCCTATCATATGGTACAACAAGAATCAGGACATTATGCTAAGTGAAAGACCAAAATTGCATATTTCACTTATAAGAGGTATCAAAATCAGTCAGACTCTTAGGAATAGAAACAGAATGGACATAGAGCTTCAGTTTTTCAAGATGAAAGTTCTAGAAATTTGTTGCATAACAATGTGCATATAGTTAACACTATTGTACTGTACACATAAAAACTGTTAAGATGATAAATTTTATGTTGTGCTTTTTTAACATAATAATAAAAAACTCTAGAGTAATAGTACATACATCTTCTTAAGTTTGAAACAAAACAATTTATAGCTTAAATAAGATAAGAAGCCTGTCTTTCTCCCTCAGTACCCTGAGTAGGCTCCTAATCTAACACACACACTATTTCCCAGTACCCTAACATGTGAGAAAGGGTTATCCCTACCTAAGGCACTGTAGAGTGCCTAGGATTGCACAGACATACCCACCCCAAAAATTTATCAAGGAACACAGGAGTGCTTTGTCACTCAGATTCTGTCACTTAGCACAGACACAGAGCAATCCTGTAATCCTAAACATTCACTCTCATGACTAATCCTATTTAAACAAGTGCAAAGGAAATTTTTCTTCACATCTCCTGCCCCCAAGTCCTTGAAACCAAAATCTATATATTAAGAAGGCTTGTAAGAGTACCCCTGTTGACTTTGGGGGAAAAGTCTTCATTGGGATAGAGAGAGAATGAGCAGCAGAAGAACTTAAGTAAGGGAGAAGACTAATTAATTTGTAAATTCTTTCTCTAAGAAAGCATGAAGTCATTAGATTCTTGTGTAACAAAGTATGGTTTCCCTGTGGTTGTGGAGTGTCCATTTTCTTATTTTCCTTTGTGTTCAATTTTAGGTCCTAAACTTGGCATGTGACTACCAAATGTTGAATTTTGCAATTGTTGCACTGGAGAATGAGGAACATTTTGCAATATTAACACAATTCACATTATTCCCAAATATGCACCTATGTACTTTTATGTACACATATGTCTGAAGCACAGTACTTATTCTTTTCAATTACAGCCAGATAAATATTGAATGACAGAATTGTCAATAGTTTTACTCTTACAAAAATATTTTATAAAATCTAAGTAAATTTTGAAAATAAAAAGTTCTGGCTTTATTTAAATAAAGTTTGTTAAATGTAGATATTTAGTCATTAAGTACCTTGCCTATTAATTTTAATAAATACTTATGAAGGTTTGATAACTAACTTTTTGAAACATGAAAATAATTAGTATTTAATTTTATGTTAATTTACCAATTATTTAAAATATTTTCAAATTTTATGCACTTCAAATATAATCATAATTTATTTTTAGATAAACACAAAGATGAGGCAGGCAAATAAATATATAAAGTAGTCACGACAATATAAATTTCCAATAAGATAGAATTCATGAGAAAATGGTTGGAAGTGATTAATAGGAGTGTTTTGTATTAAGATACTTTCTGCAATAAATATATTAACTGTGGATCTTCATATACATAATAAGAGCATCAAAATGTACAAAATTAAAAATTTAGAAAATGGATAGAAGTACTATCATTTAAAGGTATTTAAACACACTGTTTGAGTCAAAAACAGGTCAGGAAGGCATGAAACATGTAAGTATATGATTGAGTAATATCATGAAGAAGCCTAATTTTTAATATTTAATATATTTAATATATTTTTACATTCAATATGTTTGCCTTTATTTATATATTTAATATGTTTACATATATTTAATATTTTTACCTTTATATGAGTATTTTCATTTTCTAGCATCTACAAAGAAGAAAAAAAATAAAAATATAAATCTACAAAGAACTCATGAACACAACCTTGAATTTGTTATTTTACTATTCATTTAAACACAATGCAGTGAATCTAGAAACGTTTTTAAAATTTTAACACATCAAAAAAACTATAAAATCAAATTTATTTAAAAAAATCTCTTTATAACTACACAACTATTAACTTAGAATACCCAAATTATAGGGGTGTCTGGGTGGCTCAGTTGGTTAAGCGACTGCCTTTGGCTCAGGTCATGATCCCAGAGTCCTGGGATCAAGCCCTGCATCAGGCTCCCTGCTCCAAGGGAGGCCTGCTTCTCCCTCTCCCACTCCCCCTGCTTATGTTCCCTCTCTCACTGTCTCTGTCAATTAAATAAATAAAATATTAAAAAAAAGAATACCCAAACTATAATTTCAAAATGTTTAGACAGTCTATATATCAATATTCAAAATATTTGCAAATATGACTATTATTCATTTTATACAACATATTAATGCATCCAACTAAAATTATGCAAATATTAGCAGGAACTGAAAATGTATTAAAAATTCAATTTTCAGTTCTACATAAGGGTTTGTAGAGTGGAATGGCAGGTGATATATCTTAAACAGCCAGAATTTACTAAATTATGAATCTTTATTCTCATTCACATTACTATTAAGAATGCTATTGGGGCACCTGGGTGGCTCAGTCAGTTAAGTGGCTGCCTCGGGCTCAGGTCATGATCCCAAGGTCCTGGGATCGAGCCCCACATTGGGCTCCTTGCTCAGCCCAGAGCCTGCTTCTCCCTCTCCCTCTGCCTGCGTGCCACTCCCCCTGCTTGTGCTCTTTCTCTCTCTGTGTCAAATAAATAAATAAAATTTTAAAAAAGAATGCTATCACAAAATAATATTTAACCTTATTTTTGGAAGATCTATTCAAATCAAAATTAGGTTAGAAGCTAAGATCATTGCTTTGATTAACAAGCATGACTACCAGTTCTTAAGATATTGGTCATGGAACCAAGGCTTACTTGGAAACCAAAGAAGTCATGTGCTGCATTGATGGGGCTATAAACATAATTACCTATCTAGTTTTCTTTTCCCTAAAAACTAGATAGCCCCAAATCATCATTATTACTTAACATAACTCTGAAAGTTCTCACTAATGTAATAATTGTAAAACAAATAATGGGGAAAGATAATCACTGTTTGCAAATAAAGTAACTATATATTCAGAAAACCTGTGGAAATTCAAATTTATTTTAAAATTTAAAGGAAATAGCTGAGTTAAAAAAAAAACCTAAAAATCAAAACATTCTTTATACCAGCTACTAACATTTAATAAATAAAATGAAGATATCCTTTCAAAAAGAAATAAATCAAAATAATAAACAAAACATTAGAAATAATCCTAATAAATGATTGCATCTAAATTTTTTAAATGATAAAAATGTTACTGTAACTAAAGTATATTTAAGTAAATGGAGAGATGTATAGCTTTCTGATTTGGGAAACTTGAAAGTGAAGCAGTTCTTCTCCTCTCAAAGTACACCATTAATTTAACCAAAATCTCAACCAAAATTTTTGTGTGTATGTAAAGGTGATGTATAAATTCTAAAATTTCTCAGGGATAAAAAAAATCCTAGATGAGCAAATAAGTTGTCTGAACAGTTGGAATGGTAAGGTCAAATATCCTCTATCAAATTTAAATTACATTAAAAAGTTAAAATAAGATTTGATACTGATATCACAATAACACATCATAAACTGATGTGGAAGAATTAGATAAAAATAACAAATGATATTAAGGAAAAGTAGCTATGTAGAAACATAAAATTAGAGTATCAGGTTATCTCAATCACATAAATAAATTTCAAAATTCACAGTAGAAATTTTAAAAATAGAGATGATGATAATATTGGACTCTGGTATCTGGGTAGAAATTTTCATTGTGTCCTTAGTACTCACAAAGAGAAATCCTATCAGATTTGATTACATAATTTTAAAGGAGTCTTGCTATTCAAATACCAAAAAGAATGTTAACTATGAAAATGTATAGAAATATAATAGAATTCAAGGAATATAATGTATTTTCTTCAATAATTATTGCAATTATGAAGAGATTCACAATAATTAATGAAGAAAATATATTATATTCCTTGCTATATAAAAAGTTTTTACAGACAACTCAATAGCAAAAAATAAATAATCAGATTAAAAAATTGACAGAGGAACTAAAGAGACATTTTTTTCAAAGAAAACATACAGATAATCAACAGACACATGAAAAGATGTTCAACATCACTAATCACTGGGGACATGCAAATCAAAACCACAATGAGATATCATCTCACACCTTTTAGAATGGCTATTATCAAAAAGACAAGAAATAATAAGTGTTGGCAAGGATGTGGAGAAAGAAAATCCTTGTGCAGTGTTGGTGGCAACGTAAATTGGAACAACCATTGTGGAAAAGAGTACGGAGTTCTCTCAAAAATTTAAAATCTTTCTTAAAAAATTTAAGTAATTCCATTTCTGGATATTTAACAACAACAACAAAAAAACCACACTGACTTGAAAACATGTCTACACTCCCACGTTTACTGCAGCATTATTTACAATAGCCAAGATATCGAAACAACCGAAGTGTCCACTGACAGATGAATGGATAAAGAAAATGTGATGTGATATATATATATAGTGGAATGTTATTCAGCCATAACAAATAATGAAATCCTGCCATTTGTAACAACACAGATAGACCTTGAGGATATTATGCTAAGTGAAATAAGTCAGCCAGAGAAAGACAAATACCCACCGATCTCACTTATGTGGAATCTAAAACAAAATCAAAAACAAAAACCAGCTCATAGATATAGAGAACAGATTGGTCTTTGCCTGAGGAAGGGGTTGAAGAACAGGTGAAATGGGAGTCAAAGGGATAAACTTCCAGTTACAAAATAAGTCATGGGAATGTAGTGGCATGGCAACTTTAGTTAATATTATACTGCATATTTGAAAGTAGCTAAGAAAATAGATCTTAAAGGTTCTCATTACAAGAAAAATATTTTGTAACTATGTATGGTGATGGATATTAACTAGACTTATTCCGGTGATCATTTCTCAATATAAATAAATATCAAATCATTGTTGTATACCTGAAACTAATATAACGTATGTCAATTATACCTCAATAAAATTTTTTTAATTCTTATAAATTATGAAAACAACTCTAAAAACAGTGGGGTGACAAATCATTTACAAAAGAAACATAAAAATGACTAACGTACAAATGATTAAAAAAAACATTTTCTACCAATAAGCAGAAATGAAAATTTCAAGCAATTAGATACCAATTCTTTCACTTAAGAAATTGTTTTCAAGAAATTTATCCTCAGTAAATTATCAATGTTGTCTGTCACACAATTTTTGAGGAGCAATATTTTGGAAATAACCTAATGGCTAAAAATTTTAAATTGTTTTACAAATCATGATGCCTCTGGGTGGTGGGATATTATGCAGTACTTAATGGTATACTTGATAAGTATTTCTTATAGTTCTGGAGTCAGAAGTCTAAAATCAAGGAGTCTGCAGGCCTAAGTTCCTTCTTGAGGACTCAGGTGAATTTGTTTCCTTGAGTTTTACAGTTTCTAAAAGCAGTCTGCATTCTTTGGCTTTTGGTCTCTTCCTCGAATGATTCCAACTTCTGGCTTGTTTCTATTTTTGTACCTCCTACTCCTTACCCTGAATCACCTGCCTCCCTTTAATAAGGATAATCGCTGATTGCATTGGGCCCACCTGGATAATCCAGGATGTTAGGACACCATCACAAGATCCTTAACTTAATCATATCTACAATATTTCTTTTACTTTGTAAGGTAACATTCACAGGTTTGGGGATTAAGATATGGACATCTTTGGGGGTCCATTATGCAGCCTTCCATTATAAAACAAGGTTTAAAAGATGATGTGTAGTCCTACTCCTCTAAGTAGTGAAATTTTATGTGTGATACTCATCTATTTCCAAGTATTTTTACAATAAGAGTGTAAAACTCTTATAATCCACATTTTTTACATGCCTGCAGCCAGAAACTTTTCTTTTTTTAAGATTTATTTATTTATTTGAGAGAGAGAGAGAGAGCATGAGTGGGAGGGGTGGACTGATGGAAAGAGAGAGAAATTTTCAAACATACTCCACCCTCAGCATGGAGTCCATCTTGAGGCTCGATCTAACAACCATGAGATCACCACCTGAGCCAAAACCAAGAGTCAGACACTTAACCAACTGTGCCACCCAGGCGCCCCCCACAGCCAGAATCTTTTTAAATTCTGACTTGCTTGTATTGCCTTAACAGTCATGGTAAAAAAGTATTTTTTCCATTTCAAAACATACTACATCAAAAAATCACTTTTCAGATGTAACTAAGTAAGTTTGAATACCCAAAAAATAAATAAATAAATAAAGGATGCTCATACACACACACGCATATTTCTTTGGATATAACAGTTACAGTATGACCTTACCCCAAATTACAAGTCTATACCCTATGTAGTATCTTCTTGCTCTGAGTATCTTTAATACTTGCCTGAAAGTTAAATAGGTATCTTTCCTTGTTTTACATAAACAAAATAAAATAAATAAATGTACCTTTTCTATTATTTTGCTATTTTTTAACCCTTAAAATATTACCAGTTGTTCTGCATTGTTTGTTTTTTTGTAAATGCAAATGTACTGTGGCTTCTGGGAAATTTTATATTCTATTAATCAACTTGCCATATTAATTTAATACTATAATTTAATACTGGCGATTAAGTAGTTTTTATCACTGATTTAAATATTGTGTTTGTTTTACAAAAATATAAATACAATAGATTAATTATAATAAACTTGGGAAATATTACTTCTTCCTTTAGTAATAGTCTTGAAATGCTTATTAGTAGGCTCATTTTACTCTGTATCTGTTTTGCAAGATAATCAGTTTGTCATAGATTTTCTTTTTAATGTGAAGCCAAAATATCCATGTTCTTGTTCTTTGTGTTGTATTGCTACCTGAATGTCATTCCTCAGAAACATATCAGTTATGATTTTTTTTACTCTACGATTTTACGCTAGTCATTAAAATAATTTTCCTCTGAAAGTAGCATTCAATAGTAATGTTAAAATTTCCAATTATTTATTAAAGAAAAAGGTGAAAATCCAGTGATATTTTACTGCTCTGAATAATTTCTCAGAGTAGCTGATCTGAATTTGCTAATACCAATTCCAACAATCTCTTTCTTGTTGGTGGAAGCACTGGTGTGCCCTCTGCTCTCTGCCTCTGGATATTTCTATTTCATTTGATAACAGTGCCAAGCCAACCTGCTGTGGGATTTATGAATTTCTTGGGTGAAAATAATGGAAAAAGTAATGCATTCATTTGGGTACTACCTTTATTATGCAATTCATGGAGACTGTCTCCTTCACAGTTTAACCTTTCTTTTACCAACTAGTTTATCTTCATGTCTTATTTCTATTTGGCCCTGTTTTTACTTGGCTTTCTCACTGAATATTTGAAGAACAAAGTAATCAGAAAGTATGTGCTGATTTTCATTGTAATTCAAGTTAAGCTGGTTAAGTTACTTTCTATTACTGTGCAGTTTGGTCTTGCTTTGAGAACATGTAATTGGTTGTCCTGAATAGTATTTATTATTTCTCTCTGGTAGCATGGAGCTTTGACACACAGGGATGCTTGGACAACCCCAAGAGGTCAATTGAAAATAGTATTTCAATCAAATTCCATAACAAAGAATTGACCCCAGGATGCTTATGGTGAGGATTTTGAGTTCCTTTCACCTCATAATTCTATTGAAAAGATATTTTCTTCCCTATGCACTATTTCAAAGCTATTGTTCTTTGTAACTTCCTATCCTTTATGATTATCCTTACTATACTGTCCTATACTATTTTGATCTGAAAAAACACATGAGACATAACAAATTTATGACGTAAGTCACCAAGTTTGCTGATTAAATACCTCATTACTTTCACTTTACATGCCAAGTAAATTCTTTAGCCTGATTTAAAGTACTTAATTTGAGTTGAAAATATTTGCCTTTTGGGTGAGGATTTATTATGCTATGCTGATTTTTCCATACTGCACTTATCAAATTTTAATGAGATTTTGGGAGTGGGTTCCCAAGATTTCAGATGCATATGTCAACACCTCCAGTCTCTTGACTGTCCTTTTTGTTATTTCTGCTAGCTTTGACTACTCCTTCAGTCATGCATTCAAGGCCCTTGGAATTTGCTCGAACCCTGGCCCTGACATTCAATGAGTTTCTAAACCATAATTTGATGTGGGAGCTTTGCCAACACTGGGTGACTATGAAAGCCTGCAGGCAACCTCTGGTTTTAGCATAATCTCTTTCAGCCTTGAAAGTACATAGAGATCCATAACATTCCTGCAATTTACATATAATCCCAAATTCATAAATAAATTTTTTACAAAGGAACAAAATTTAAGTCTTTTGGATTCTGAATAACATTTCTACTTATAATTAAAAATCAGCTTCCCAAATACTACAGGTTTTTAACTCAAAAACTAATCTGCTAAGTAATATAAGCAGTGGGGTAAATCTATCCTCAATATTAAAAAGCTCCTGTCAAACTTTAAAACTTTAAATTGTTACAAATATATTGATTATAGAATGTAATACAAAACAATTTGATTTACTTTTAAATTTAAATTCAGTGATAAAGAATGATATGCAAACATATATTATTCTTTACTTAGTAGATATAAACATGTAAATATAAATTTACTTTGGTAGCTGTTTGCTGTGAAAAAGTTGTTTGCTCTTTTCATTCCCAAGTAATTGCATCTAACCTTTTCTGAATACATGAGTGAATTCATGCATAGACTGAGTTCTCAGGGAATTGTTTATTCATTCATAAAATATACAAATTCTAGGTTGTCTAATGTTTCAAGGTAAAAATTCATTATTTTGATGGATGCTTTTTCTCTACAGCAACATATGGATAACTAGTTAGTAACCTTGTTATTAGTCTGCTAATTGTTTAAAAATTGCATTAAAGAATGTTATGTAGAGAAAACCTTTCTATCACTTTAAAAATATAATTTCTATTTTATGAAGAAATAATTTACCTTTGAAATTATTTTTAAAACCTTATTATTTCTCTACTGGATATTTTTTTAAGCAAAAAGGAGATTTTTTTCAGAATTAAAAAATTGGACATCAGTTTTTTTTTAAAGGATTTTATTTATTCATTTGAGACACAGAGATACAGAGAGAGAAGAGAAAGCATGAGCAAGGAGAGAGGCAGAGGGAGAGGGAGAAGCAGGCTCCTTGCTGAGCCAGGAGCCCAATGTGGGGCTTGATCCCTGGGATCATGACCTGAGCCGAAGGCAGATGCTTAACCATCTGAGTCACCCAGGCACCCCTGGACATCAGTTTTATTGTTTATTTTTACTATTTACGTATATTAAACATTATTCCACTAAAACTATGATTTATGAGAAAGTTATGTTTTCTTTCTAATAGAATTATGCTTAAAGTTTGAAAATATTTTGTATCATTACTTAGATTCATTTTATCTTAGAGTAGATGAATTAAGCCAAACCTGTAGTCAAGCAAGAAATATTTTTAAGTGCAAAATATTTAACATTTCAATGTCAGATCAGTTTATATAATTATCATTTACACTGTTAAATTACATTTACAGTTCTTCTAATTACTAGGCTTATTACACTTGCATCTCCTTTTTAAAAGTTATATTTAATATACACAAACTGTTCTATGAAATATATGAAATTTGATTAAAATAACCATAACTATTGATCCTTACAAAGTGCAAATGTGCATGGAGGCTGAAGCAGCAGAAAATGTAATGCAAATAATCAAATATGGTGACATGGTAAAGGCAGGAGGCAGGTCATAACATCAGAGCAGAGGTCTCATGGGAAGGAAGAGATACATATAAATAGGCAAATGAAGAGGCCAAAACAGAGCACACTAGACCATGTGCAATTACAAAAGAAGAGTTCATGATTAGGATAAGGTACAAAAGAAGAGTTCATGGTTAGGATAAGGTTTTCTTCATGATGAAAGTTCCAATTCCCAAAATATTGATCATGAAGCGAGGCAGAGACTTAGGCAGTTAAGGAACACTATATCTCATTAAGAGTAAGACGTTATATTCATTGAAGTCAAAAATGAATTTTTTTGACTTCATCATCATTGGCTGATGGTGATAAATTTAGATACTATTATTAAAATGGTCTCAAAGTCCAGAGAAAGAAAGAAAGTAGAGAAAGAAAAGAAATAGATGCAGAGTATAATAGAAAGTAATTTTTCAACTCTGCTAATAGTAATCAATGACAAAATATAAAGGGAAAACGATTACATTTGCTTTAATGACGACAACAACAAAAACTAAAGCACATGGGAATAAACTTATGAAATATACAGGAATTAAGTGAAGAAAACTTTTAAACTCCAGTGAAGAACACAAAAGACTTGGATAAGTAGAAAGACCTACAATTTTCTTAAATAGAAAAAGCCAATTATTATAAAGATGTTCCATCTCTCCCAGTTTACATGATTCTATTGGAAAAACACAAAAGTTTTGAGGGCAAATTGACAAATTTTATTCTAAGTATTCTAAAGAATAAAGAAAATAATTATGTGAGGATGAATTTCTGAAAATAGAGTTACTGATGATTTCCAATACCACCTTTAAAATGCATTGTAAAGCTTAAATAATTGGTTCTGCATGCATTTTGTCAGATCACCCAAATAGACTTTGGTTAATAATGAATGTGATATTCAGAATCTGTGATGTAAAAGTTTCATTCAGTAAACATTATTGAAATAATAAGCTAGCTATCTGAAAGAAATATAGATAGATCTGTATACCTATCTCATTACTTATACACAGCTAAATAAGTCTAAATGAATTTAACATGTTTGGATACTATAAAAATGGTGAATTAAATATTTAAATGTGTAATACTGGAGTGGAAAAACCTTGTAAAAGGACAGACTACAAAAGTTATTGTTGATAAATTCTACTATATAACTCTCTAAATTTTATTTATAAAAAAATTCAAAAGGTCAAGTAAAAGTAACAATCTTGGAAAATGCTTTACATATAATTTTTAAAAGGCTAAATTTTTAATGAAGAAGTCATACAAAAAGACTAACAAGTTTATGAACAAATAGGTGAAAGTATAAATGAATCATAAAGTCTCAAATTGCTCATAATTAAAGGGGTACAAATTTAAACAAAAGTTCAAATTTAAACAAGGCATATTATACATAAGTATTTAGTTATAAAATTCCACAAAACCTGAGTATACAAAAATCCAAACTTTCTTTAATTCTCCAATGAATTTAATCTAGTCTTTAGCCATTAAAAAATTCTCTTAAGTTTCTTCCACTTCATAGTTTTTTCCAGTTTGCAAGTCAGTCCTATTAAGTCATTTCTCAGTCCAGACTATCCAATTTCATCTAAAAATAATCTGAACTCAATATTCAGTTGTTCCCACATTCATCTGCATCCCAGATTGGCCTCTATATTTCTGGGGTGAGATTAGGTGTGTCCTGGTGTCAGATTTGGGGAACATCAGCTCTTACCCTCTCATCTTACTGAACCTTCCTTCTTGGATAGGTAACTGGGTAGCTATTATATTTTCATCTCACACTCTCATTAATCCAGGAATATTCTTACTGGGAATTCATCTTATTAACAAACAAAACAAATAAATATGCCAAGATGTAAGTACAAGGATGTTCTGTTTTGGCATGGTTTTATAATAACAAAAACAAACCAAAAATTTTTAAAAATCCCTAAATACCAACCAATAAGAAACACTAGAATATAGCACAACAATTAAAAAACAATGCAGGGGCACCTGTGTGGCTCAGTCATTAAGTGTCTGCCTTCAGCTCAGGTCATGATCCCAGGGTCCCCCTGCTTGTGTTCCCTCTCTCACTGTGTCTCTCTCTGTTAAATAAAAAAAGAAAAGAAA
This sequence comes from Callorhinus ursinus, assembly GCF_003265705.2. Lineage (NCBI taxonomy): Eukaryota > Metazoa > Chordata > Mammalia > Carnivora > Otariidae > Callorhinus > Callorhinus ursinus. Next base: position 8,035,304 of record NW_027397074.1, on the reverse strand, counting down.
AGAAAAGAACAATGCATTTTGGGTGTTGAGTTTGATAAGTTCTTTATAGACCTTGGATACTAGCCCTCTATCTGATATGTCATTTGCAAATATCTTCCCCATTCCATAGGTTGCCTTTTAGTTTTGTTGACTGTTTCCTTTGCTGTGTAGAAGCTTTTTATCTTGATGAATTCCCAATAGTTCATTTTTGTTTTTGTTCCCCTTGCCTTTGGAGATATGTCTAGCAAGAAGTTGCTGCAACTGAGGTAGAAGATGATACTGCCTGTGTTCTCCTCTAGGATTTTGGTGGATTCCTGTCTCACATTTAGGTCTTTCATCCATTTTGAGTTTATCTTTGTGTATTTTGTAAGAAAATGGTCCAGTTTCATTCTTCTACATGTGGCTGTACAATTTTCCCAGCACCATTTGTTGAAGAGACTGTCCTTTTTCCATTGGACATTCTTTCCTGTTTTGTCAAAGATTAGTTGACCATAGAGTTAAGGGTCCATTTCTGGGGTCTCTACTCTGTTCCGTTGATTTATGTGTCTGTTTTTGTGCCAGTACCATACTGTCTTGATGCTTATAGCTTTGTAATATAGCTTGAAATCTGGCATTGTGAAGCCACCAGCTTTGCTTTTCTTTTTCAACATTCCTCTGGCTATTCGGGGTCTTTTCTGGTTTCATACAAATTTTAGGATTATTTGTTCCAGCTCTGTGAAAAATGTTGATGGTATTTTGATAGGGATTGCACTGAATGTGTAGATTGCTCTGGGTAGCAGAGACATTTTAACTATTTATTCTTCCAATCCATGAGCATGGAATTGTTTTCCATTTCTTTGTGTCTTCCTCAATTTCTTTTATAAGCGTTCTATAGTTTTAGAGTACAGATCCTTTCCCTCTTTGGTTAAGTTTATTCCTAGGTATCTTATGGTTTTTCGTGCAACTGTACATTGAATCCTTAATTTCTCTTTCTTCAGTCTCATTGTTAGTGTATAGAAATGCAACTGATCTCTGTGTATTGATTTTATATCCTGCCACTTTGCTGAATTCCTGTATGAGTTCTGGAAATTTTGGGGTGGAGTCTTTTGGGTTTTCCACATAAAGTATCATGTCATCTGCAAAGAGTGAGAGTTTGACTTCTTTGCCAGATTGAATGCCTTTTATTTCTCTTTGTTGTCTGATTGCTGAGGCTAGGACTTCTAGTACCATGTTGTACAACAGTGGTGAGAGTGGGCATCCTTGTCATATTCCCGACCTTACGGGAAAAGCTCTCAATTTTTCCCCATCAAGAATGATATTTGCTGTGGGCTTTTAATGATGGCTTTTATGATATTGAGGTATATTCCCTCTATTCCTACACTGTGGAGAGTTTTAATCAAGAAATGATGCTGTATTTTGTCAAATGCTTTTTCTGCATCACCTAAGAGGATCATATGGTTCTTCTCCTTTCTTTTATTAATGTGGTGTATCACACTGATTGATTTGCAAGTGTTGAACCAGCTTTGCAGCCCAGGAATAAGTCCCACTTGGTCCTAGTGAAAAATCCTTTTAATGTACTGTTGGATCCTACTGGCTAGTATCTTGGCGAGAATTTTGGCATCCAGGTTCATCAAGGATATTGGTCTGTAATTCTCCTTTTTGGTGGGGTCTTTGTCTGGTTTGGGGATCAACGTAATGCTGGCCTCATGGAAAGAGTTTGGAAGTTTTCCTTCCATTTCTATTTTTTGAAACAGCTTCAGAAAAATAGGCATTAAGTTCTTCTTTAAAGTTTGGTAGAATTCCCCTGGGAAGCCATCTGGCCCTAGACTCTTGTTTGTTGGGAGATTTTTGATTACTGTTTCATTTCCTTGCTGGTTGTGGGTCTGTTCAGATTTGCTACTTCTTCCTGTTTGGTAGTTTATATGTTTCTAGGAATGCATCCATTTCTTCCAGATTGCCTAATTTGTTGGCATATAGTTGCTCTTAATATGTTCTTAAAATTGTTTGTATTTCCTTTGTATTGGTCATGATCTCTCCTCTTTCATTCATGATTTTATTAATCCAGTCAAGAAATGGGCAGAAGACATGAAGAGACATTTCTCCAAAGAAGACATGCAAATGGCCAATAGACACATGAAAAAAAAAATGCTCCACATCACTTGACATCAGGGAAGTACAAATTAAACAATGAGATACCACCTCACACCAGTCAGAATGGCTAAAATTAACAAGTCAGGAAACAACAAATGTGGAAAGGATGTGGAGAAAGCTGAACCCTCTTACACTGCTGGTGGGAATGCAAGCTGGTGCAGCCACTTAGGAAAACAGTATGGAGGCTCCTCAAAAAGTTGAAAAAAGAGATACCCTATGACCCAGCAATTGCCACTACTAGGTATTTACCCCAAAGATACAAATATAGTGATCAGAAGGGGCATCTGCACCCCAATGTTCATACGAGCAATGTCCATAAGAGCTAAACTGTGGAAAGAGCCAAGATGTCCAATGATGGATGAATGGATAAAGAAGAGGTGGTATATATATACAATGGAATATTATTCAGCCATCAGAAAGGATGAATACTTATTATTTACATCGATGTGGATGGAACTGGAGGCTATTATGCTGAGTGAAATAAGTCAATCAGAGAAAGACAATTATCATATGGTTTTGCTCATATGTGGAATATAAGAAACAGTGCAGAGGATCATAGGAGAAGGGAGGAAAAACTGAATGGGAGGTCATCAGAGAGGGAGAAAAACCATGAGAGATTCTTAACTAAACTAAAGGTTGCTGGAGAGGAGGTGGGTGGGGGAATGGGGTAATTTGGTGATGGGCATTAAGGACACATGATGTGATGAGAACTGGGTGTTATATGCAACTGATGAATTACTGAACTCTACATCTGAAACTAATGATGTACTATATGTTGGCTAATTGAATTTAAATTAAATTTAAAAAAGAAAAAAAGAACAATGTAGACTTAAAAGTTCTGACAACTTGTTATGTTAGTGGGGAAAGACAAGTAGGACTCTATTACTCCTTTTGCGTAAGCATGGGATATCAACAGATTGAACATTTTTGTATGAATATCCACAGGACTGAAAATTGTGGGAGGATGATCCCCTTTTTTTACTTTTTTATTTTAAAATATTAAATCTCAGAGAAAAATTTAAACAATTGTACAATGAACAATATCTTTCATCCAATATTTTACCACGTTACTTAGTCACTTTTTCTATCTGATCTTTTTCTATATTTATTTCTATATGAATTACAGATGATTTTTCCTTCATTTTTATTTGTATATACTTCTCATTCTTCTCTGTTTTGTAATTTAAATAGTGTAAGCTTTATCTTCTGTGTTTTAACAGACTTAAGACTCACATCAAGCTTTTCAACAATATAAAATCATATCATTTTTTATCTTAATTCCTGCTGGTCTTGCTCCAAAGTGCCAAATATCTCTTATACACTTAGGTTTGTAGCATTTATAGATTGTGGGTTTTTTTAAGATTTATTTATTTATTTGAGAGAGAGAGAGAGAGAGAGCAGGAAGAGGGGCAGAGGGAGAAGGAATCTTAAGCAGACTCTGTACTGAGCATAAAAGAGGGTGCAATCTCACAACCTTGAGATCATGACCTGAGCTGAAACCAAGAGTCAGTCGCTTAACTGACTACACCACCCAGGTGCCCCAATTGTGGTATATTTTTACTTAAATTTTTATAGATACAGTCCTTCCCACACAACAGAGTTTGCTATGTATTTGTTGAAATACATAGGGGTAGCATATGAATCATGAATTCTCTGGTCCAGGAAGAAAAGAGCTTACTCTTTTTTTTTTTTTTTTAAAGATTTTTATTTGACAGAGAGAGACACAGTGAGAGAGGGAACACAAGCAGGGAGAGGGAAAAGCAGGCTTCCCGCTGAGCCAGGAGCCCGATGCAGGGCTCGATCCCAGGAACCTGGGATCATGGCCTGAGCCACAAGCAGACACTTAACGGCTGAGCCACACAGGTGCCCCAAAAAGAGCTTACTCTTAAATATCTGATTTTTATGTTTGATTATTCCATTCAATAGCTAACTCTGGTCTAGAAGCACAATAAGGATCAGCTAATAGTTTTTGATTTTTAGTTAACAAATAAACTCCCTCCAATAAGAGATTTAGATAATTTGAAAATTTGTTTCTACCACTCAAACTTTAAACTCAACACAAAAGACATTTTGAAAACAAAATGAAAAAATTAAGCATAATTAAAAACAAGCTTCCTAATCATTGATTTTTAACTACCTATTTGCATATACCTGGAATAATTCCTTGAAAATGACTGAAATAATTTAATAGAGGAAGATTGTCCTGTATTTATTTACATTTTTACCTGACAAAGTTCAGAAGACCTTTTGAAAACATAGTGAAGTAGTATTAATATGAGCAGAATTTACTAAAAAAATTCTATTGTGTTAAAATGCCTGAGGTTTCATACCCTGTTTTATGTTTTAGTTTCACTAAAGTTAATATAGAGGAGAACAGAGATGGAAATAAAGTATTAATTTTTATTTTGACTCAAAGGTGTCTAAAATTTAATATCTAGATAATGCTAGGGCTGTTCATGACCTCAATTTCAATAGACAGCATGCAGAGTGAGAATTCAATCGTATCATACAGATTTCACTCAATCAAGGGAACAATGAAACAAAAATGTTCTTCAGGAAAATGCCAAACTCCTTATTGACCAGTGTGACAGAAACCATTGAAGAAAATAGAATTTGAGACTGGTATGACTTTTGGCAGTCCCTTTACAAGGAGCAAGTCCAGGATTTTAAGAGAATGGGAAAAGATGCAATTATATCGTGTTATTAATTTCATTTAAAATAATGATTGCTGAGCAGAGGAAAGGCTTATATATGTTAATCTAGTCAAATTTCACAGATTAAATTTCTAATTCCATGAGTTCTATATTTAAAAAATTATCCTAAGATCAAAGTCTAGAATATTCTCAAGTGTAGGTAAACATGTTGCATTTTCTGAAATTGTTGCAGCATTTATCCATAATGACCCCAAGTTAAAAAGGTGGGGGGGGATTCAGTTTTCAGATTTGTTATCTTTAAAGTACTTTGAAACAAAACAAAGCAAAATGCTCATTGGTACAAGAGGATTAATTACCTGCCCTGGGAAAGACTCTTGACAATCAGGTGTACTTTGAAACACTTAAATAATAACTCCCAAAGTAAAGAATTTTAGCTGAGATCTATAGGGTACATTGAATGGGCAATATATGGAAATAGTCCTACTGGTGTGGACATGTTGGGGTTCAGAGCAAAGGGTCAAGAAAGAATTCTTGAGATGTCTTTGGTGCAAAAAGGTGGTTTTATTAAAGCCCAGGGACAGGACATGTGGGCACAAGGAGCTGCACTGGGGTCATTAGAAGTGGCTTATTATATACTTTCAAGTGGAAGGGGGTTAAGGATAGCACAAACCTCCAAGGTATTTTGGAAACAAGGTTTTCAGGACCCCAAAGGGGCTATTGTTAGGAAAATGTCATTTATTAATGTTTAATAAAACTCAGTCTTGAGGCCCTTCAGATGTATATCAGTGGGCCATATGCTTGGAGGATGACTGCTAACATATATCTTGAGGAGTGGAGAAAAAGGAAGTTTCCAGAGGAACTTCTATATGTTTAAAGTAGACTCACAAAACTGCTTTTTGCCCTTAGCAAAGTGCCAACAATGAGACAGCTGTTTCCAGAGGAAGGATACTCTACCTTTTTCAAAGACTTCAAGGGGCTGTAAGTACTCAGGAAATTTAATTTGTCTTTGTTTTCCACATCAGTATTAATAAAAACTATGCATCAAATGGAAAGAAAGCTGGAGAAAGGAAACTGTACCTTTCTCCCTTATTTCCCATTCCATTTGTTGATTTCTTCCTTTGTTCTAGAAAAAACAAAAACAAAAAACTCTTCTTCTGATCCCACTTGCTTAATCTCTTTTCTCCCCTCCCCCACTTCTCCCCTCCTACCCACTTCTTCCTTCTCCACATCCCCATTCCGTTCCACTCCTCTGCTCTCTACTCTGCTTTGTCTTCTTACTCCTTTCCTCCTACACTCTTTCCTGTTTACATCCTATCTCTATGACTTTTTCAAGTGGGAAGATCCCTCCTCAAGGATCTTTCTTCATTCAGAGCCACACAGTCATCAGAACTATCTCTCTACAGAACAGTTTTGATAATGCTATTAACATTTTTTTTCAATCCTTTCAATTTATTGAGACTCATTTTATGGCTAAGCAACTGGTCTATTCCAGTGATGCTCCAGGTGTGCTTGCAAAGAACTTGTTTTAGTCTGTTTTTTCGAGAAGTTTTCAACACATGTCAATTAGGTCAAGTTGGTTGATAGTATTCAAGTCTTCTATACCTTTATTGATATTCTTCAACTTGGTTATAACAATGACTAGAAGGAAGCATTGAAATCTTCACCAATAATTTTTAATTTGTCTATCGCTTTCTTCTATTCTTTTTTAAAATTTTTTTAATAGAAACTATAATTAAAATATAAAACTTGAAAGAACTAAAGATCACAGCTTTGAAAGCCCCTATTAATGTGGCCCAACCTATCCTGATTTCCAGCCTGCTGTCTCTCACGGTAGCCACCTTGGAATGACCATGCTCAGTTATCTGAGTTGTCACGTAGTGCTGAGTCTTTGCTTGTGTAGGTTCCCCTATACCAACCCATTCAAGTAGAACTGAAAAACATAAATTTTGTCTGTGTTCATTGCCATTTTCAGGAAATAAGTGCAACCATCAGATATGGAATAATTCAGCTTTGTTCACTTAGCACGATAGTTGAAATGTGAACCTAACCTCCAGATTTGCCCAGACAAAGAATACATTAATTCATTCTATGTGCCTGCCTTGTGCCAGTCACATAAATGTGATGGACTTGATTCCTTCCCTAAGTGTTTGCACTCTGGCAGAAAAAGAGACAATTAAATAAGAATTTTCATAGACTTTCTTGAAAAAATCACAATGTACAGACATCTAACTTCCTCTGTTATATTGGTCAAGAAAATAATTATTTTTTTAAAAAGTTACTTTGACTAAAATTGAAAGGGATGAATAGGAGTTTTTCAGGTGAAAAGGTGAGGGTAGATTGTTCCACCCACACATATAAAAGCCTGGGGTGAAAAAGAGTAGGACCTAGTCACCAAACTGGAAGTTTAGCACAGCTGAAGCCTGGAGGGAAATGGCAGACATATTGAGAAATGAGTCAGGGCCTGGTATGTGTTAAAGGGTTCAAATTTTATCCTTGAGACAAGGATTTAAGTATGTGAGTGAGATGATCAGTTTCATGTTTGAGGAGTGTTACTTTGTCTTCCCCATGAAAACCTAACCATTCATCAAAAAATCTACAGATTTAGATGGCAAATAACGATGACTTATAGTTTGAGTTTCATATACAGACCCACATTCTTTGCAATGTCCCTGGAGTCTGAAAGACAGATTAGTAACACTTCAAGACTGTTTTTTATATATATTTTCCAAAGATATGACTTAGAAGTAAAAGGACATATTTTGGATTAACAGAGAAACACTAAAATAATCTGTGTGTTTTAACCAATAATTAATATATTGTAATGAAGTCTGCTAATAGTTAAGTATAGATATTATGATATGAGATTAATACAATTATGGACGATTCATAAGGCTTCTTAATATTGAACACACACAATGAATGTTTATGAGTGAGATATGATTTATTAAATGAAATCTTCCTTGAAAATGTTACCTATGATGTATATTTTTAAATAGTACCTTCAATCAAAGAGAATATTTACAATAAACTGTTTTGCTAATTTATTTACATGATGTCATTGAGCTCTGTTTTCAAGACAGTCACTGGTAGTAATAAGTTCTGTCTCTCACATAGCCATCTTTCTCCTGAAAATTACTGAATATAATTAGTGGTGGTGGATTGTCGGCATTTTCTAAATGAAGTAATCTGTGTAATAAAGTAATCTGTGTCTTCCCATAAATAGTTCCAGTTATGCCACCAGTTTGAAAAAAATTTACTTAAGGACAAATGAGGTAAGTCATTGAAAGCCTGTTAAGTGTTCCTTGTCTTTTCATTCACAGGAAAAGATAATTACTCAGAAAACACTTTGTTTCAAGGGCAGATTTAAATTTTGTGGACCCTCTTTAAAAGAAAGAGAAGAATATTAGGAACACAATATTTGACAGGAAAGTAAATATTTATACTGAAAAGGGAAATCATACACAAAAATTTACTAAAATGTGACAGATACCATAAAAATTACAAAATCTAAGAGAAAAAAAATAATACTGATCTATCAACTCCCTGACACAGCTCTAATATATTGGTTGGTTGCATATTCTTTGACCACCTCTTCATGTGACATTGATTTCATAATATCATTTTCTATCAGGTGACTAGAAATATAATTATCCTGCCTACCAATGTAGTTAATAAAAATATTGGCATTTCAGATTTGTAAAAAAATGAATCATAATTTACATAAAGATGTTTGTATTATTGCTTACAGTTTGGTGTTCTACAAACACAAGAAAATTGCTATTATATTTTATACAATTCCCATCATGTAAAAATACATGGCACTTTTTAAACTTTACCTTCTGCATTTTTCAATATATTCCTCAAAGAAATTTTCATTTTGACAAGGCATCAAAGAGACTTATTCTTCTGCTTGAAATTTTGACATGTTTGAATATTGAGGTTTCCACAGACGAGTTTCTGATTCTGTTTATTTTTAAATTCATTACTTTCTCCTCCACTACTATATTTCCAGTACTTGGCACCACAAGATATGTCCATATAATGATCAGACCTATAGAATTGTCACTCAGGCAGAGTGAGTCAGCAAGTGGGCAGAAGTTCTCCTGAACATCATTACATATGAATGGCTAAAAATAACCTAACTTCTATGGAAGAGATTACAAATCTTATAGTCCACTAAACCCAAATATTTCAACCTGGCTGGGTCCCAAAATGGCCACTCTTAGCCAACATGAAAGAAGGGAAGTCAGAGAGGAAAGTGATTGTAGTAAAATACATTCATTTTTAAATCTTACAAAAACATATATTCATGTGAACATATATGAAATGGCCTTCCCAGGACTTGGTTGCACCCTTCTAAAATATATACAAAAATTCTATGAGTGTTCCTTTACACCCAGATTCCAGGATAATTTCTCCTTTCCCTGCCTCTTTAAGAGGTGGCAAGCCATCTACTCCTTTTCCTCCCAATACACATTATCACTAGATCTGAAGTGCTGCACTATTCCTTAAGTTGTTCCTATATGCCATGCCATTCCTCTTAAGTTATTCCTTTACTTAAAAATGCTTATTATTTAACTACTTGGATTGTACCATCTGTTCACTGCAAGGAGCCTAATTGATATGCCCTCTCATCCTTCCATTCTTACCTAAATATAATTTTTTCATTAAGTCTTTTCCAGTCATTCTGGTGGACTTATTTTGTTTGTTCGTTTCCTATCATGGTGCTTAATTAATTTTCGTCACAACACTTATCCAAATTATATATATTTGTTCATTTGCCAATAGTCCCCTGGTTCCAAACAGAGTGCTTATAATATAACAGGACTAAATATTTACAGTAAAACCCCATACTAAGGTATCTTCATTCAGACCCCATTGCCAAACAAGGTGAGGTTAAGTTCTTACCTTTGGAGGGAGGGAGGAAAATGGAAGAAAGAATGAAGTGCAAGGCTAGCCACAGGCAACTAGCAGACAACCCTGTCTCACAAGATGTCTCTTACCTTCCAAGTATGTTTCCCAGCCTGTTCTCCTTAGACCAGCCCAAAAAAATGGGTACCAAATAACTATAAAAATAACTAAAACAATTTCTACTGTCCCAGATGTTCCATCACAACCACAAGAACAGGCATTAGTTCCAATGATAGATGAGCCAGTGTGTACATCTTATACCAGATAATGCCAAACCACATTTGGGATCAAAACTCTTGGTAGGTCTGTTAGACTGTGATCACCCCTGGTCATATTCTTCAATTTGCAATAATGCTGTCCTGCATTTATAACACTGGATTTTCTGGATCCCATTTACTGTATTTTAGTGGGGTGTTAGTGTATTTCATGAGTGAGTGAATGAACCCAAGTTTATTAGCATTTCTCCAATTTTATTTTATTTTTAAAGATTTATTTATTTATTTGAGAGAAAGAATGTCTGTGTGGGGGGGGAGGGGCAGAGAGAGAGAGAGAGAGAGAGGGGAAGCAGACTGCTTGCTGAGTGGGGAGCCCAAAAACATGGGGCTCAATCTTACCACCCTGAGATCATGACCTGGGCTGAAACCAAGAGTCAGATGCTTAACTGACTGAGCCACCCAAGTGCCCCTGTATTTCTCCTATTTTAAAGATAACAAATAATGAATTAAAATCAGCAGTGGATGCTATTCAACATAGTATTAGAAGTCCTAGCCACAGCAATCAGACAACAAAAAGAAATCAAAGGTATCCAAATTGGCAAAGAAGAAGTCAAACTCTCACTGTTTGCAGATTATATGATACATTATGTGGAAAACCCAAAAGACTCCACCTCAAAAATGCTAGAACTCATACAGAAATTCGGTAAAGTGGCAGGATATAAAATCAATGCACAGAAATCAGTGGCATTCCTATACACCAACAACCAGACAGAAGAGCGAGAAATCAAGGAGTTGATCCCATTTACAATTGCACCCCAAACCATAAGATACCTAGGAATAAATCTAACCAAAGAGGCAAAGGATCTGTACTCAGAAAACTATAAAATACTCATGAAAGAAATAGAGGAAGACACAAAGAAATGGAAAAACGTTCCATGCTCATGGACTGGAAGAACAAATATTGTGAAGATGTCAATGCTACCTAGAGCAATCTACACATTCAATGCAATCCCCATTAAAATACCATCCACTTTTTTCAAAGAAATGGAACAAATAATCCTAACATTTGTATGGAACCAGAAAAGACCCCGAATACCAGAGGAATGTTGAAAAAGAAAAGCAAAGCTGGCAGCATCACAATTCCAGACTTCCAGCTCTAGTACAAAGCTGTCATCATCAAGACAGTATGGTACTGGCACAAAAACAGACACATAGATCAATGGAACAGAATAGAGAGCCAGAAATGGACCCTCAACTCTATGGTCAACTCATCTTTGACAAAGCAGGAAAGAATGTCCAATGGAGAAAAGACAGTCTCTTCAACAAATGGTGTTGGGAAAATTGGACAGCCACATGCAGAAGAATGAAACTGGACCATTTCCTTATACACCACACACAAAAATAGACTCAAAATCGTTGAAAGACCTAAATGTGCGACAGGAATCCATCAAAATCCTAAAGGAGAACACAGGCAGCAACCTCTTTGACCTCAGCCACAGCAACTTCTTCCTAGGAACATCGCCAAAGGCAAGGGAAGCTAGCACAAAAATGAACTATGGGGACCTCATCAAGATAAAAAGCTTTTGCACAGCCAAAGAAACAGTCAACAAAACCAAAAGACAACCGACAGAAAGGGAGAAGATATTTGCAAATGACATATAAGGTAAAGGGCTAGTATCCAAAATCTATAAAGAACTTCTCAAACTCAACACCCAAAGAACAAATAATCCAATCAAGAAATGGACAGAAGACATGAACAGACATTTTTCCAAAGAAGACATCCAAATGGCCAACAGACACATGAAAAAGTGCTCAACATCGCTCGGCATCAGGGAAATCCAAATCCAAACCTCAATGAGATACCACCTCACACCAGTCAGAATGGCTAAAATTAACAAGTCAGGAAACGACAGATGTTGGCGGGGATGTGGAGAAAGGGGAACCCTCCTACACTGTTGGTGGGAATGCAAGCTGGTGCAACCACTCTGGAAAACGGTATGGAGGTTCCTCAAACAGTTGAAAATAGAGCTACCTTATGATCCAGCAATTGCACTACTGGGTATTTACCACAAAGATACAAATGTAGGGATCCGAGGCGGTACATGCACCCCAATGTTTATAGCAGCAATGTCCACAATAGCCAAACTCTGGAAAGAGCCAAGATGTCCATCGACAGATGAATGGATAAAGAAGGTGTGGTATATATACACAATGGAATATTATGCAGCCATCAAAAGGAATGAGATCTTGCCATTTGCAATGACGTGGATGGAACTGGAGGGTGTTATGTTGAGCGAAATAAGTCAATCAGAGAAAGACATGTATCATATGACCTCACTGATATGAGGAATTCTTAATCTCAGGAAATAAACTGAGGGTTGCTGGAGTGGTGGGGGGTGGGAGGGATGGGGTGGCTGGGTGATAGACATTGGGGAGGGTATGTGCTATGGTGAGCGGTGTGAATTGTACAAGACTGATGAATCACGGATCTGTACTTCTGAAACAAATAATGCAATATATGTTAAGAAAAATTAAAAGAAGAAGATAGCAGGAGGGGAAGAATGTAGTGGAGTAAGTCGGAGGGGGAGACGAACGATTAGAGATGATGGACTCTGAAAAACAAACTGAGGGTTCTAGAGGGGAGGGGGGTGGACGGATGGGTTAGCCTGGTGATGGGTATTATAGACGGCACATTCTGCGTGGAGCACTGGGTGTTATGCACAAACAATGAATCATGGAACACATCCAAAACTAATGATGTAATGTATGGTGATTAACATAACAATAAAAAATTATTAAAACCAAAAAAAAATAAATAAAATAAAATGTTAATGTTATTTCTTTTCTACACAAGTTGTAGCTTGTTTATATATGAAATTTGTATGAAACGTTATAAAATATCTAATGTATTTGGTTTCTTTAAGAAAGCATTAGGAAGGGGCACCTCGTGGCTCAGTCGTTAAGCATCTGCCTTCGGCTCAGGTCATGATCCCAGGGTCCTGGGATCAAGCCCCGCATCAGGCTCCCTGCTTGGCGGGGTGTCTGTTTCTCCCTCTCCCATTCCTCCTGCTTATTTTCCTTCTCACACTTTGTCTCTCTCTGTCAAATAAATAAATAAAATCTTAAAAAAAAAGCATTAGGAAAACTTCCAAATTCACTCAATGAGGCCAATATTATCCTGATACTAAAACCAAATAAAGACAACATGAAAAAGGGAAATGCAGGCCAGTATCTCTGATGAACATAGATGCAAAAATCCTCAACAAAATACTAGCAAAGTGAATCCAAAAGTACATTTAAAAAATCATTCACCACAATTAAGGGGGATTTATTCCTGGTTGCAAGGGTGATTCAATATTTGCAAATCAATCAATGTGATACATCACATTAATAAAAAAAAGAATAAGAACCATATAATCATTTCAATAAATACAGAAAAGCATTTGACAAAGTATGACATCCATTCATGATCAAAATCCTCAACAGAGGTTTAGAGGGAATATACCTCAACATAATAAAGGCCATCTATGAAAAACCCACAGCTAATATCATCCTCAATGGGGAAAAACTGAGACCTTTTCATCTACAGTCAGGAACAGGACAGGGATGTCCACCTTCACCACTTTTATTCAACATAGTGCTGGAAGTCCTAGCCACAGCAATCAGACAACGAAAAGAAATACAAAGCATCCAAATTGGCAAGGAAGAAGTCAATTTTCACTATTTGCAGATGACATGAGACTCTATATAGAAAGCCCGAAAGACCACCAAAAAAATACTAGAACTAATAAACAAATTCAGTAAAGCTACAGGATACAAAATCAATGTACAGAAATCTGTTTCATTTCTAAACAATAATAATGAAACAACAGAAAGAGAAATTAAGGAATAAATCCCATTTACAATTGCACCAAAACAATAAGATACCTAGGAATAAACCTAACCAAAGAAGTGGAAGCCTTATATTCTGAAAACTGTAAAACACTTGTGAAAGAAATTGAAGATGACACAAAGAAATGGAAAGATATTCCATGCTCATAGATTGGAAGAACAAATATTGTTAAAATATTTATACTACCCAAAGCAATCTACACATTTAATGCAATCTCTATCAAAATATCACTAGCATTTTTAACAGAACTAGAACAAACAATCCTAAAAATTTCTATCGAACCACCAAAGACCCTGAATAGCCAAAGCAACCTTGAAAGAGGAAAGCAAAACTGGAGGCATCACAATTCCCGATTTGACATTATATTACAAAGTTATAGTGATCAAAACTGTATAGTACTGGCACAAAAATAGACACATACATTAATAGAACAGAATAGAAAACCCAGAAATGAATCCACAACTTTATGATCAATTAATTTTTGACAAGGCAAGAAAGAATATCCAATAGAAAAATAACAGTCTCAAAAAAAAAAAAAGAAAAGAAAGAAAAAGATAGTCTTTTCAACAAATGGTATTGGGAAAACTGGACAGCAATGTGCACCTTCAAGTGATGAAAGGTTTCCTTGATAGAACACAAAAATAATGAACTATATTTTTAAGTGATGTTTTAGATTTTATGAAAATTTAAAACTTACCCTTCTAAAAACAATTAAGAAAATGAAATGCCAAGCCAAAAACTAGGAGAAAATATTCACAACACATAAATCAGACAAAGATATAAAGAATGCTCACAACTCAATAATGATATAAACAAAGCAAAAATTTTAAAAACAGGCAAAAACATTCAATATTTACTTTAAAAGAGAAAATAAACAAATGGCCTGTAGATACATGATGTACAACATCATTAGTCTTTAGAGATGTAAATTCAAACCACACTGAGATAAAACACCACATTCATGGGAATGGGAAATTTTTAATAGCTTTTTTTTTAAGATTTATTTATTATTTTAGAAAGAGAGAGAGCCCACGTGAGCTGGGGGAGGGAGAAAGATAATCTTAAATCGACTCCACACTGAGTGCAGAGCCAGACACAGGGCTCAATCTCACGACCCTGAGATCATGACCTGAGCCGAAACCAGGAGTCAGACACCTAACCCACTGAGCCACCCAGGTGCCTTGGAATGGGAAAATTTTTAATAAACAAAATTAAAACAGAAATGGGAAGGATATGGACAACTACATCTCTCAAACATAGCTGGTGAAAATATAAAATGGTACCACTGCTTTGGAAAAGAGTTGGTAAGTTTTAGGGCACCTGGGTGGCTCAGTCGGTTAATCATCTCACTCTTGATTGCAGCTCAGGTCATGATCTCAGAGGCAAGATTGAGCCCCATGTCGGGCTCTGTGCTAGGTGAGGAGCCTGCTTAAGATTCTCTCTCCCCCCCCTCTCTCTCTGACCCTCTCCCCTCTCTGAAAAAAAAGAGTTGGGAAGTTTTTAAAAACTTAAACATACATTCACCAACATCAAATATTTCACTCCTAGGTATTTACCCTGAAGAAACAAAACTAAATGACTACAAAGAGTAGGTCACAGATGGTCAAAACAGCTTTAATTTAAATAGACAAAAACTGTAAATAATTTAAATGTCCAATAACACATGAATGTGCAAATTGTGATTATCTACTCAATGAAATATTAGTTAGCAATAAAAAGGAACTAATTATTAGTTCATGCTATAACATGAATAAATCACAAAGTCGTGCTAGGTGAAATAAGTCAGGCCAAAAAAAACAAAAAATATAAAAAGAAAGAAATATAAAAAAATTATGTTCATATAAAATTCTGAAGAATAAACTAATCTATAGTCTCAGAAGGTAGGTCAGATATGAGGGTGCAGGAAGGAGGGATTACAAAGGAGTACAAGGAAAATGGGGAGAGTTGGAAATGTTTTTTATCCTACAATATTGATGATTTCCCAGATTTGTATACATACGCCCAAAGTGATCATATTGCACACTTTAAATATGTGAAGTTTAGTGAAATGTAATTATACTTCAATGAGGTTGAAAGAAGCCAAAAAATAAAAAGGGATAAAATTACATCTATTTCAGGGTATGGGCTTATAGTAAAAAAGACATTTTTAGGATAGGTTGCCTAAAGCAGGTTTACAGGAGATGATTTTTCCTATAACTGCTATCTAATAACCACTTGTCCTAAAATTTATCACTTGTTAAATAATTGCATGTCTGTTCAGATATTTTTTAAGGGATTAGGCAGATATCTTATGCCATTTTAAGAAAATTATAACTAATTTAAATTTAAACTGATTTAAACTCTAGCTTTTCTGGTAAAAACGTGTTTAAACTTGCAGCATTTTAGTAATGATGCAAACATTTTTTTTTTTCTTTCTGAGAGAGAGATCATGGGAGCAGAGGGAGAGAGAGAGAGAGAATTCCAAGCATGCTCCACCCCCACCGCCCATGGGGCTCCATCTCACGACTCTGAGATCATGACCCGAGCTGAAATCAAGAGTCTAACACTTAACCCACTGAGTTACCCAGACACCCCAGGAATGATGCAAACTTATCTCTGTGGATTGTTTTTATCTACTTAGGAAATAATTTTTCAAAATCATAGTTGAATATACCAAAAACCACTGAATTGTATACTTTAAATGGGAGAAGAACAAAATCTTTGTTAACAAATGCTTATATGAATGAGAAAACTGAAAAAGTATTATGGAAAGGGAAACTCTGTAAACTTTTAAGGGCCTTGAAACCACTTACTGTTTGTTTAGCATGGAATTCATGTTTTACCACTGAAGGTTTTTGAACAGGGCATTAGCTTGACCTAGGCTATGCTTTGATAAAATTGAGCTGGCAGAGGTGTGTGGATCTCATTTGTTGGAGGGGTTCAGTATTGAGTATCCTAATGTTCAGTTTCAGGCAGGATAGCGAGAGTCCATCTGGCCATACAGAAAGCATTTTCAAAGCTTTCTGAAAAGATTACAGATAACATTTGTCATTTTATGGCTGCTCAACATTTGAAGTCCCTGTCTATATTTAGGAAATTGGACATTGTTTTTATCTTACAATTTTGATGGTTTCTCAGGTTTTACATAAAAGGCCAGGTACTCCCCCAAGTCCTAGACATTACACCTCAGAGACCTGTCTGAAATTTAAGCGATCTGATGAGCCTACTTAGGACGTGAGTCTGAAATGGCTAACACATAGAAGCTAGAAGAGTTGGTTTCATGCCATCAACAAAAAGGCCAGTATCTGGGCCCACTGGTGGCAGAGGCAGTATGTATCCAGGAGTGGCAGGTCCAATGGCCGCATGGAAAACTGATGATCCTATGTCCAGAGCTGGCTGTGTCTATTCTGACTGGCCTTCCCTGGTCCATGACTGACTTTTTTAAAATAGTTTTATTGAGATACAATTCACACAATATAAAAATTTGCCCATTTAAAGTATACAATTCCGAGGGTTTTTTTAGTATATTCACAAAGTTTGCAACCATCGCCACAATCTAATTTTAGAACATTTTCATCCCCTCAAAAGAAACTTTGTACCCATTAGCTGTCAATCCACCTTCCTCTAGGCAACCATTTATCTACTTTCTGTCTCTATAGATGTGCCTATTTTGGATATTCATATAAATGGAGTCATGCAATATGTAGTCTTTTTCAGCAGCTTATTTTACTTAGCATAATATTTTCAAGATTTGTCCATATTGTAGCATGTATCAGTACTTTACTCCTTTTTATCTTGAATAATTGTATAGATATACCACATTTTGTTTATCCATTCTTCAGTGAACGAACATTTGGGTTGATTTCCCTCTCCAGATATTACAACTAATGCTGCTATGAATATTTGTGTGTACATTTTGGTGTAGACATATGTTTTCATTTCTCTTGGCTATATATATAGAACTAGAATTGCTAGGACATATGGTAACTCAATGTTTAACATTTTGAGGAACTGTCAAACTGTTTTCCAAAGTAGCCACATCATTTTCTCACTAACAACATATGAGCATTTCAATTTCTCCACATCCTTGTTGACACTTGTTATTATGCACTATTTTTTATTATAGCTATCCTATGGTTATCAAGAAGTTTCTCTGGGCTTTGCCTTATATTTCTAATGACTAATTATGTTGAGAATCTGTTCATTTGTTTATTGGTCATTCATATATATGCGATTTGCCCATCTTTTTAATTGGTTTATTTGTCTTTTTATTAATGAGATATAAGACTTCTTTCCTGCTTGATTTCTGAATCACGTTAATATTCATAGCCTTTACATCAGTTCTTCAGATGATCCTACATCCTTCCATTAAATTGCTTTTTTGCTTAAATCAGACATAGTGAATATTGGATCCTTGCAACCAAGTACCAGAGATCAAGTCTAGAGATACTAAGAGTTTGACCAAACAAAATGGATATTTGACTTAATAAAAGTGTCTAAGATAAGGGAAGGAGAGTTTAAATAATTTAAATAATTTAAAATGAGTAGGAAGTGAGTGAATAAGCAGTGACTTTTGAAAATTATCATTCATTGTGCTGATGGAGGAAAAAAGGAGCAATAGTAGCTTGAAGCACTCGCAAATTTGTTTACTCGGGGAAAAAACTTAAAGAGAAGATGTTAAACATGAATATATGGTAGCAGATAATTAATGACAGAGACTCCTTAAATAGCTAGGAGAGAGATGGGGATGAATTAGCTTTAAAAGGGAGGAGGAATACTTTTTCTTAAAGATAAGGAAAATAATAATAATAACTTAGGGGAGGAAAGTTAGAAGATCCTGAAGTGGAGACTTAACTGTGAAAGGGTCCTCAGCAGGCGGCTGTGACATTCTTTAGAGATATGAATAATAGTATGTTAAGACCAATGGTCACATGTTGGATGGGGATGTTGAGAAAAGGAGTAGCTGAGGAAGGAACCAGGTAGCAAGTCAAAGAGCGTTAACTTGAGAATTTTCCAGCAGAAATTATGTTCTAGCAGTAGTGAATTCAAGCTTATTTTCTATCATTCCACCTAAATCTTTAAATTCTTCTTTCCTTTCTCTCTTGTACCTTAGTTAATAAAAATGCATCATGAGGTAATAAAATCTTCAGCAAACATCCAAACACATTGAACATTACATATATGTGAATCATTGTTCTGGCTCGTTCTTTTGAAGTTGTTCCTCTGTGGGCGCCTGGGTGGCTCAGTTGGTTAAGCGACTGCCTTCGGCTCAGGTCATGATCCTGGAGTCCCTGGATCGAGTCCCGCATGGGGCTCCCTGCTCGGCAGGGAGTCTGCTTCTCCCTCGGACCCTCCCCCATCTCATGTGCTTTCTCTCTCTCTCATTGTCTCTCTTTCTCTCAAATAAATAAATAAAATCTTAAAAAAAAATAAAGTTGTTCCTCTGTAGGTTTTCCCCTCCCTTCTTGTTTCAGGATATTCACAGCAAAAAATATAAGTATTATGACCAAAATTGTTCATTTAGTCTTAAATATCAGAGATGCTTTTTTTCATCTGTCAAGTATCTCTGACTTAAACAACAAGTATAAAAGTGATTTTCATAAGTGATTTATAGAGTTCTTTTCTAAGCTTCTTGCAAAATAGATATCTCACTTAACTCTTTACAAGTGATAAATCATTATGGTCCTATACTGATAATCTCTTCATATTGCAGTGTTATCAAAACTACAAATAAGTCAAGTTCTTGGCTTTTCCTTTTGCATAATCTATTTGCCCATTTTTCCTTATTTTGGCATTATAAAACTCACATGCAAAAGACCCATAATGGTATCCTTGGTTAGAGACTGAAATTCTGCATTTAAATCATTAGTGATGCTTATACTATTAAACAAGAAAATTAAATGCAACCCATTGACATCCTCTTAAAAAGCAAAAGATAAAATTCTGATGCCTGCATTTCCAGTAGACCCTCATTGTTCTTTTTATATTTGTTTATGTATTTGCATTAATGTAAAAAATTAAAACGATACCTAAAAATAAAAATATTATGGATAAAGTCCACACGAGATTTGAAAAATACTGATCCAAATACTCTTCAAAGTAAAAAAATGCTGCATTTCAATTTTCTGTGAGGGTGGGGAGTTTACATCCTACTGGACTCTTCAGCTGAAGTTGGCACTCCAGGGGATTTCAAATCAGTTCAAAGTTAAATAGTAAAGAGAAAAAGAAGAAGAAATGGGTGAAATTCCTTCAGTTCAATTGCATTGTTTAGCATTTCAAAGGTTCCATCTATCCTCTTGATTAAAGCCCTGGTTTCATTGGGTTTTTGGATTGTCTGAAGCCAGGAATGTGTCCAAATTCACAGCAAGCATTTTGATATTCAAAAGTAAATCAAGAAGCTTAACTGAGAAATCTCCTTTCAATTCAGAACCAACCTAAAGCCTATTCAAATGTGGATATAATCTATAAATAACCAATAGCATTTTAGTTGGCACATGGAGATGAGGAACAAACTTAGGGCTAGGTATTTGTGAACCTGAGGGGTCTCATCACAGGTCTTTAATTAACTAGTTATTTGACCCTCAGTAATCATTTTACTGGATCTTAATGCCATCTGTTATAAAATAAGATGAAATGCTTAATGAAATTAGATATTCATTCTATTTCTAAAATTTCAGGGGTGCCTGGGTGGCTTAGTCATTAAGCGTCTGCCTTCGGCTTGGGTCATGATCTGATTGAGGCCTGCATCGGGCTGAGAAGCCTGCTTCTCCCTCTCCCATTCCCCCTGCTTGTGTTCCCTCTCTCGCTGTGTCTCTCTCTGTCAAATAAATAAATAAAATCTTAAAAAAATAAAATAAAACAAAATAAAATTTCATTAATCTACTCTGAAGGTATTTTTTATGTATACTCCTTTGGGATATTTATATAAAATATAGCATTTACTCTTTATAATGTCTGTTAGATGCATAAAATGATAGCATGTAATGTTTATTATATACATATGTATAATGTACGTATGTGTAGTATATATGCATATGTACATACATAAAGAATATTTTCTATTTTTAGAATTACACAGATTAATTACCACCTCAGAATCTGGTCATTTTACCAGAAGATATTAATTCTTCATAATTGATATCTTGATATTAACCAAAAGTTACCAAAATAGTCACCACTATTTTTTATTTTTTATTTGAAGAAACAGTTTTTTTAGGGTGCCTGGGTGGCTCAGTCAGTTAAGTGTTTGCCTTCAACTTAGGTCATGATCCCATGGTCCTGGGATCAAGCCCCTATCAGGTTCCCTGCTCAGGGGGGGGCCTGCTTCTCCCTCTCCCTCTGCCTGCCACTCCTCCTGCCTGTGCTCTCTCTCTGTCAAATAAATAAATAAAATCTTAAAAAAAAAGAAAGTTTTTCACACTGTATTTTTTTTTTGTGGTACATCAGTTGAACTTAAAGTTGTACTTTTTGCTTACTAGAAGGTCATTGTTCTAATAAACACTACAAAATTCCTGAGATTTCTATAATCTGACTGTCCCATTTGCCCATTGCCACATATCCACTTAATATTTCACCAAACTTTAGTTCACCAATAAGTTTTGAAGTAATGCTATTTTTAATAATTTTTCCTATTTTTCACATAAACAATAAATTTAGAAATATAAAAGATAAGTTAATACTCATGAAGTTGTGTATACTGTGATGGTCCAAGTTGAAATTAAAAAAAATTAAAACAAATTATTTAACAGGACATTAACTCTTCTCAATTTTCGTATTCCCTAATATTGAGTGAATATTTAGTCTAATATTATTTACTCTGTTTACATATGACCAAGACTGTTCTTAAGAAAGAGCAGAATAGGGGGCATCTGGCTGGCTCTGTCAGTAGAGCCTGTGACTCTTGATCTTGGAGTTGTGAGTTTGAGCCCTATGTTGGGTGTGGAGCCTACTTAAAAAAATAAAATAAAATAAATAAAATATTTAAAAAAAGAGAGAGAGAGAGAAAGAACAGAATGATGTTAGCCTGTGAAGTACTTTAAAGAACTCTAAAGGCACCTAGCCAATTATTTTTCTACCATATTAAAAGACTTACACTGATGTCTTAAATTCTACCAGTGCATATTAAATCTGGTACAAAATTAAATATGTATTTTCTATTCAAAAGTACATATACACAGGAGAAATAATATAAGTAAAATTTAGCATTTATGTTAACCTAACATTGCTACATCTTTCTCAAGTGTCAGTTAGAAACAACTGAATTTTGGTAACGCAGAGAAATAATATTTTTTACAGATTTTATTTATTTATTTGAGAGAAAGAGAGATCAAAAGCACAAGCAGGGGGAGTGGCAGAGGGAGAGGGAGAAGCAGGCTCCCCGCTGAGCAGGGAGCCCTACCTGGGGCTGGATCCCAAGACCCTGGGATCCTGACCTGAGCCAAAGGCAGACGTTTAACCAACTGAGCCACCCAGGCGCCCCAGAGAAATAATTTTTAAATGCTCCTTCCTGGAACATTAGAAGTTCCAGAACGTGTCTCAGGAACCTCAACAAAAACATCTCTATATTTTCTTCTAAGACTTAGTTTGGCCATATTTACAAAGCCATTGGACTAGAATATGGAAGAAATACCAGTTTTGAAATTTGTATAATAAGGGGTACCTGGGCGGCTCAGTCAGTTGAACTCTGATTCTTGGTTTTGCTGAGGTTATGATCTCTTGGGACATGGAGTCTCATGTCAGGCTTCACACTCAGCAGGGAGTCTACCTGAAGATTCTCTCCTTCTGCCCCTCCCCCACTCTCTCTCTCTTTCTCTCTGTCAAATAAATCTTTTTAAAAAAATAAATTTGTATAATACTAAAGGAGTACAAAGCTCTCATGGGAATGGATATAGGAGAGGAAGGACAAGGGAGAGAAGACCTCAGTAAGCAACGAAACAGTGTGATAAAATGGAACAAAGGCCAGTAAAGTGAGAATTTGTAGAAAGGACATTAAAAATTGATCTTGTGGGGCGCCTCTGTGGCTCAGTTCATTAAGCATCAGATTCTTGATCTCAGTTCAGGTCTGGATCTCAGGATGTGAGTTCAAGCCCTGCTTTGGGCTCCACACTTGACATGGAGCCAACTTGAAAAACAAAATTGATCTTGGAAATAAAATACATACCTTACAAATTAGCTTACGTTTGCATATACCAAAATATCAAATAATGTCTTATTGTAACTCTCCAGGTGATGGTTATACTCACTAAAGTTCTAAGAATGATTGTTCTAGTTTGTGTTACAAAATTGTGTAACATGAAAGTCATGAAAACATATTTCGCAATTACAAACTGACCATTTAAAATTAATTTAGAGATGAATAATAATTAGGCACAGTTTTCAAATAGCCTATAATCTAACCCATCTCCCATGTACAACAAATTTCTGTATTTTATTAATTCCTACTGAAATGTAAAATTATCTCTTTATGGAACTAAATCTCTAAGTCAGTCTCACTATAGAAAGGTTTACTGTTTTTACTTATCTAGGTGTCAGAATAACATTAAAAGTTATTTATGCTCTTATTTTTTTTGTTGTTTCATTCAAGAGCATTTATTGATCATTTAATAATGTTTACAAATAAGGCAAGTTTTAATCGCAAGAAGCAGAAGTGAGTAAGAAGTGATTATGTTTTTGCCCCCAAGAAGTTTTCAGTCTAACGGACATAAATAGGCAAATAAGTAATCACAATGTGGTATATGATGTATACTTTCATAATATCTAAATATGAGTCAAAAGATAGCAACCTTCATTTAATATATCAGTGATAACATGATAAGTACTAAAAGACATGGCTTATG
Organism: Callorhinus ursinus; assembly: GCF_003265705.2. Classification (NCBI taxonomy): domain Eukaryota; kingdom Metazoa; phylum Chordata; class Mammalia; order Carnivora; family Otariidae; genus Callorhinus; species Callorhinus ursinus. The sequence goes on along the minus strand of NW_027397074.1, from coordinate 8,011,708 downwards.
CTTATCAAACTCTGGTTTCATAACAGAGAATTCAAAGCACATTGATGACATGTTGGGTTTTTGTTCTGCTATGAGAGTCTAAATGTGATTTGATGTCTAAATGTGAGAAAAAAGGGCCCCTGAGTGGCTCAGTTGGTTAAGCGTCTGCCTTCAGTCAGGTCATGATCCCAGGGTCCTGGGATGCAGCCCCGCATCGAGCTCCTTGCTCAGCTAAGAGTCTGCTTCTCCCTCTGCCCCTCCCCCTTCTCATGCTCCCTCTCTCAATGGAGCACTGGGTGTTATATGCAAACAATGAATCATGGAACACTACATCAAAAACTAATGATGTAATGTATGGTGATTAACATAATAAAATAAAATTTAAAAAAATTTTAAAAATTAAAAAATTAAAAAAACCAAAAAATAAATAAAATCTCAGAAGTACTTAAAAAATCTTTAAAAAAATAAATGTGGGAAGAAAGATAAATTATATCTTTTAGAAGATAAAGAACTGCAAAACATAAATTGTGGCTTTTGCCTTTCAAATTTTCTTTTCTTTTCTTTTCTTTTTTTAAGAGATGGCACAGGGAGTGGAGGGGAGAGGGAGAAGGAGAACTTTAAGCAGGCTCCATGCCGAGCACTGAGGAGCCCAACATGGGGGCTCAATCTCAGAACCCTGAGATCATGATCTGAGTTATCAGAGTTGGACGCTTAACCGACTGAGTCACCAAGGAGCCCTGTCTTTCAACTTTTCAATTACACATTTAAGTTATTTAAAAATGTACATCTTATATTTCATATTATGTATCATATATGTATAATATGTATATGTATATATATGTGTGTATATATGTATATACGTATATACACACATATATATGTATAATAATGTATAATAATAATGTATTGTTCTAGTTCTGTGGGTCTCAATTGGGATGATTCTGCCCCACAGAGGATATACGATAATGCCTGGGGAGAGTTTTGATTGTCACACTGGAAAGAATATTATAGGCATCTTGTAAGTATAGACCAGGGATGAAGCTAAACATCCTACAATGCACAAGATATGCTCCAACAAGAATTATTTGGCACAAAATATCAATAGTGCTGCCATTGAGAAAACATGTTCTAGTTAAATACAGTTAGTATTGAAGTTTATTATTTATCAGTGATATAATGAAACTTGCCTAGAAATGTGCTTGAATTTAAAGTGCCTAAGTACAAAACAAATCATTTACTCTGTGGTAAGAAATACTGTATTTAGGTTAATAAAACACCCAATGAGAAAATTCCTGATAGAGAATTTCTTATGACCAGTTGACTGAGAAAGAGAAAACTCAGACCTCAGACAGTTCTGCACAATATGCAGACATGACCAGAAAGTGGACAGCTGTAACACTATAGCCTCTTTTGGGGACATCCCCAAAGGACAGTGGTGGAGGGAAGTTATTCTAGTGAACAGAATTTTGAATGGTGTACCTAGTTGTTCATTCTTCCTGGGAGGAGGAGTAGCCATATATAAGGGTCTATAATTATTCATGAACTGTGCTCAATGGTTTGCCTCTAGGGTAAGGGACTTGTGAGGAACATGATTGAAAGATCGGTGATAAGGAATTCCAGGGAAGAAGTATGTGGATAGATCTCTCTGAATGGGCAAAGAATATGAAGATATTTGTGTCCCATATGAATACCCACCAAAGGGTGACATCAAGAGTGGAGGATTTTAATAAGTGGATAGAATGGAAAAGGAAGTCTTTTTTTGGATACCAGTCAGCTTCTTTCCCCAGTCACTTCTGTCATCTCTCAATGGAATCATGAACAAAGCGGTCCTGTTGGATGGAGGTAATCCATGGCTTAAGTAACCTGAACTTCTACTTACCAAGACTGATCTGGCTACAACCATAACTGAGTACCCAATCTGCCAGCATCTGAGAATATTGAGTCCCCAGTGTGGCACCATTTCCCAGGGTCAGCTAGCTCTCTGGTGGCAGGTTAATGACATTGGACTCTTCCACCATGTAAGGGATAATGTTTTGTTACTATTAAAATAGACAGTTACTCTGGATATGGTTTTGCCTTCCTTGCATATACTGCTTCTGCCCAAAATACCATCTGTAGACTGGCAGATACTATGTAATTGAGCATGTCTGGAATACAGAAAATTCCTTAGGGCATCTCTTAATACTATCATGACCTGTAATTAAAGTCAGCAAAAAAACTACGAGAACGAAATTCAGGCAAAGGACAGTGGTCAAGAGACTGACTGCAAAGGGGACAAGGGCACTCGTTTGGGGTAATGGAAATATTCTATATCGTGATTGTACTGATGGCTACATAATTATAATAACTTTCAAAATTTATCCAATTGTACACTTTAAGTTGGTGAATTATATACATTTTTAAATTTATTTTTTTAATTCTAGTATAATTAACATAAGGTGTTACATTTGTTTCAGGTGCACAATATAGTGGTTCAACAATTCTATGCATTACTCACTGCTCATCGTGGTAAGTGTATTCTTAATCCCCTTCACCTAGTTCACCCATCTTCCCACCCACCTCCCCTTTGGTAACTATTTGTTTGTTCTCTATAGTTAAGAGTCTGTGTCTTGTTTTGTCTCTTTTTTCCCTTTTTTCATTTGTTTTGTTTCTTAAATTACACATATGAGTGAAATCATATGGTATTTATCTTTCTCTGACATTAGATTCAGCATCATACTTTCTAGTTCCATCCACGTTGTTGCAAATGATAAGATTTCATTCTTTTTATGGTTAGGTGTTATTCCATTATATATATACATATCACACCTTCTTTATCCATTCATCTATCAATGGACATTTGGGTTGTTACCATACTTTGGCTATTATAATTAGTGCTACAATAAACATAGGGGTGCGTATATATCTAGTCAAATTAGTGTTTTTGTATTCTTTGGGTAAACACCCAGTAGTAGGATTACGAGATCATATGGTGTTTTTATTTTTAATTTTTTGGGGAACCTCCATACTGTTTTCCACAGTGGCTGCACCAGTTCGCATTCCCAAAAATAGTGCATGAGTATTCCTTTTTCTCCACGTCCTTGTCAACACTTGTAGTTTCTTGTGTTGTTGATTTTAGCCATTCTGACAGGTGTGAGGTGGTACCTCATTGTGGTTTTGGTTTGCATTTCCCTAATGATGAGTGATGTTGAGTATCCTTTCCTATGTCTGTTGGCCATCTGTATGTCTTCTTTAGAGAAATGTCTGTCATGTCATCTGCCCATTTTTAATTGGATATTTGGGTTTTTTGTTTGTATCAGTTCTTTATATATATATTCTTTTAAAGATTTTATTTATTTATTAGAGAGAGACAATGAGAGATAGAGAGCACGAGAGGGAAGAGGGTCAGAGGGAGAAGCAGACTTCCTGCTGAGCAGGGAGCCTGATGCGGGACTCGATCCCAGGACTCCAGGACCATGACCTGAGCCGAAGGCAGTCGCTTAACCAACTGAGCCACCCAGGTGCCCTGTTCTTTATATATTTTAGATATTAACCTCTTATGGGATGTATCATTTGGAGATGTCTTCTCCCATTAAGTAGGTTGTATTTTTGTTCTGTTGATATTTTCCTTTGCTGTGCAGAAGTTTTTTATTTTGATATAGCCCCAATAGTTTATTTTTTCTTTTATTTCCCTTGCCTCAGGAGACATATCTAGAAAGAGTTTGCTATGGCCAATATCAGAGAAATTACTGCCTGTGCTCTCTTCTAGGATTTTTATGGTTTTGGGTCTCACATGTAGGCTTTTAGTCCATTTTGAATTTATTTTTGTGTATTGTGTAAGAAAGTGGCACAATTTGAATCTTTTGCACATAGCTGTCCAGTTTTCCCAACACTATTTGTTGAAGACACTGTCTTTTTCCCATTGCACATTCTTTCCTCCTTTGTCATAGATTAATTGACCATATAGTCATGGGTTTATTTCTGGGTCCTTTATTGTGTTCAATTGATTTATGTGTCTTTTCTTATTCTAGTACCATACTGTTTTGATTACTACATCTTTGTAGTATATCTTGAAATCTGGGATTTGTGATACCTTCGGTTTGGTTCTTCTTTTTCTTTATTAAGATTGTTTGCTGAATTTTATTTTATATAAATTTTACCTCAATGCTGTTATATTTAAAAAAAAACCCAAACTTTCGTAAGACAACAAAAATCCCCAAACAATGTTGAAAAACAAACAGCAGACAGAAGGAACATTTTTGCAATACATGTACTCAAATATTTTTATTTCAACTGCAAAAGAAAAAGTTCTAAGAGACACATTTATTTATTCATTCTTTTATTCAACAAATAGTTTCTGAGCATATGACATTCATCATGTAAAGTTTCAGGTGATGGAAAGTTCCAGTGATGTCTCATTGGAAAACATAAAAACACAAGTAGAAGCGCAAAACAAGAAAAAGAACACAAAAAAACCCTGCCCTTATGAAGCTTAAAATCTACTTAAGGGAGACAATATTAAATAAGTAATTAAAATATAAATGATACAATCTTGATTGTGATAAGGTTCAGAGCTATGCCTGCTTCATCCATAGTCACTATATAGGTTTTTATGAAACACATTTTTGTTTTTGCCATATTTATAACTCAACTTTTCTATCTGTACTGTTTTTCCCTCTTTCTATTCAGCTTTAACTCATATGAACTTGTTTCTAAGGTGAAAGGTAGAGAATAGATAAATCATTACATTTAAAAATATAACACAATGTTATAATAAGTAGCAAGTACCCACAGGTTTCCCACTGTGCAAAATATGCCAAGGAGGTTTCTCAAAAACTAGTTGTGTGATCATCAGCATACTAACACTTACTTCAAAAGTATAAAATGGTTGAGGTCAAAGAAATGGCCTAAGGATCACTTAAAAATGTGTTCAATAAAGGGAGGCTTCCAAACAGAGGCCAGGCTACCTCAGCAGAAAGACATTTTAGGCACCAAAGGGGAGAATTATTTTGAGAAACGTTTTGGAGTGCTTAAGCATTTTCTCTCCTTGATCAACAGGAGGGATCTCTTCCCTCATACCTCATGCCAAGTAAGAGAGGCTTTAGGGCATCATTCTGATAGCTTGATATGTGTCTCACGGAGGTTGATGGGGCAAAGGGGCTGCTTTCTACTCAATGTAGGAGAAAAGTGAAAAGCCTCTGACTGGATTAGCTGCCTGGCAGTAAATTTCACAGAGGTTACCATTGCCAAATCAAGCCACGATTGGCTTCCTGAGGTCTCTATTTCCTGCGGATTGAGTGTGGGCCCTGTGTAGGAGCCAGGGCAGGAACCACTTAAAAAGGTCCCACAAAATGCTGATTGCAAATAACAAAACTGGCCAGCTGGAACACACATAAGGTTTAGAGACTGTTTTACTTACTAGTACAGGCATATTCTGATGTTACTGTACTCCGGCAGGTATTCAAAAGCTGACTGTTTGGATCATGTTGTGCTTTCATAGGTATCTCAAAGATTCTCCTACCGAGAACAACCAACTGCAACTACCAAAATGAGGGCAAAGCCATTCCCCCAGCCAGCTGGTTTTCTGCCCCCCCCCACCAAGCTCCTGCAACCTGCAGTACCCTGCAGGGCTCCTTCCATTCCTATCTCAAAGCAGCTGCAAGAGGGCCCACTTAGATAGGATCTATTTTAAAATGACATTAGATCTACCCCTTCAAGTAAACCCTTTTATATCCTCTTATATGATAAACTAGTTTTTGAGCCATCTCCACTGAAATTTCTGCATAATTGTCCTTGTAACTCATTTAATATGAGAAAAGAAAAAAAAAGAGACTATGAGAGAAGATACCATCTCTTGGTTTGTTTTTAGCCTTTGGACTTCGATTGAAGCTGAGGCAGAAAGAATTCCATTTTTAAATTGTGTTAATAAACAAGCAAATCAGGTTATTTTAAGTGTCAGTGCTGAAGCAAGTTAACACCATCAAGACACTATGAAAGAAAAAAAATCAGCTACGTTTGGATATGGGGAAAAAGGAGAAGCAGGAGTTAGGCATGACTTTAAGGATTAAGTTTGAGGTATTAAAGGCATGATGGGGAGATTTCTGAATAACTAGAATAAATTGACTACAGTCTTTTATTCACCTTCATAGTCTTTTATTTTCCCCCAAGTTCCCATTAAAATTCAACAAAGAATTAAAAAGCTAACAACCAATAGAGATGAAGAGAATGGAGTCGAAGACAATAGTAAAGGTTATGGTCATTATACAAAAGCAAGAAAGAAGCCTACTCAAGGTTTGGTTTGGATGTTGAGACTGATAACCCTGTATACATACCAAGAGTGTATGAAAAGCTTTATTACTTACATAAATGTGGTCTCCAGGGAGAGCAGGGCAGGCATTTCAAACAGGTCCAAAGTAGCTTGAAAGAGCAAAGAAAGGAAACCAGCCTGGGTTTTTGTTGCAGTTAGGATGTGGAAATAGATGGAGAGTTCTCACATAAGCAGGCAGAGATTTGCATGATTTGAGCCTTGTACTGGCTCCAAAGGAGGGAGCATCCAGGCTTTCTTATCAGCTTGCCCAGTTGTGAGATACAAGGGGTACAGGAAGGGATAAGGCTTAAAAGTTGTCAGTGGTCAATCATCAAAAAATGAAGTCTGTCTCCTCATGACAGTAGGCTTTTTGAAATAGAACAGTTGGAATAAAAGCAAATAGCTGATTGGGAAAATTAGAGCCATTTTCAAGCAATGGAAGGAAATTTAATTAAAAGTGAGGGTATTTATAATACAGAAATCCTGAGAGGCATGTAGCAAGAGGCATAAGCCTGGAATGAGGTTTATACTTTTCAGTAGCAATTTATGGGAGCCAAGGACTCATGAGGTAAACAAAACTTTCAAAATACAGAAGGAAAAAGATTTCTCATTTATGAAGAGTGTGAAGGTGGAAAAAGCTCATCTTCAGACATTCAAGGTAAAACTACTTACTTACCATGATGACTTTCCTTTGGAAATGACTAGAAGATGCCCTATGGTTGAAGCAAACAAAAAACAAAGACAGGTCAAGGGCAAAATTTGTTTTCTGGTCCAGAAGAGCAACAAATCATGATTGAAGATGAAAGAAGTACTCCAAAAAATAAAAGGAGGAGGAGGAAGAAGAAGAAGGACAAAGGACTGGAACAGGAAGAGAAACTACAGAAGGGAGGAAGGAAGGAAGGAAGGAAGGAAGGAAGGAAGGAAGGAAGGAAGG